>NW_025548226.1:0-15132 GCF_905237065.1 Salmo salar | reverse complement strand
ATTTTTCTTTCGCTTCAACATATTATGCAACAGCTTCCACCCATGGTAGCTTTCTCTTTTACAGTCACTTAGCCTGGGCACCTGCCTGTTTGTTGCCTTCTGCTTCTAAGCTGTGCTGTGTGAAATATACAGTGCTCTCTGCAAAGCATTCAGACCCCTTGACTTTTTCCTTACTTAGTTACGTTAGTGTTATTATAAATTGAATTACATAAAAAATAATCAGCAATCTATAAACAATACACTATAATAATGAAGCAAAACCAGGTTATAATTGTTTTGCAAGTTAAACATTTTAAACAGAAATACCTTATATAAATAAGTATTCAGACCCTTTATGAGCCTCGGTAAAATGCAGCTCTCAGATCCATCCTGTTTCCATTGATCATCCTTGGAGATGTTTCTACAACTTGATTGGAGTCCACTTGTGGTAAATTCAATTGTTTGGACATGATTTGGAAAGGCACACACCTGTCTATAAGGTCCCACAGTTGACAGTGCATGTCTGTAAACAAACCAAGCCATGAGGTCAAAGGAATTATCCAGAGAGCTCGAGACAGAATTGTGTCGAGGCACAGATATGGGGAAGGGTAAACCAAAACATTTCTGCAGCATTGAAGGTCCCCGAGAACACATAGTGTGGTCTCCATCATTCTTAAATGGGAAGAAGTTTGAACCACCAAGACTCTTTCTTAGATCTGGCTCCCGGGCCAAACTTTGAGCAATCAGGGGAGAAGGCCCTTGCTCAGGGAGGTGTCCAAGAACCCGATGGCCACTTCTGACAGAGCTTCTAGAGTTCCCTCTGTGGAAATGGGAGACACTTCCAGAAGGACAACCACCTCTGCAGCACTCCACCAAACAGGCTTTTATGTTAAATTCACAGACGGAAGCCCTCTCCTCAGTAAAAGGCACATGACAGCCCGCTTGGAGTTTGCCAAAAGGCACCTAAAGACTCTCAATGTCAGGCATGCTCCCGCTTCTTCCCCCTGGCACACGAGGGCGCCTATGCTTCCCAGCATACGCACCTCATGCCACAATCATTATGCACACCTGCCTTCCCTCTGGTCACGCATCAGCGTATTATTGGACTCACCTGGACCTCAATCACCTCTGTCATTACCTCCCTATATCTGGCTGTTCCCCTCCCGCTTCAGCATTGATTGTCATATGTCCTTGTATACCCGCGCTGACGCGGTTCCTGTTTGTTCCATGTCTGATCCGATTAAATGTTTGACTAACCGTACCTGCTTCTCTACTCCAATGTGTCGGTTTTACACTCAGCACCATGAGAAACAAGATTCTCTGGTCTGATGAAACCAAGATTGAACTCTTTAGCCTGAATGCCAAGCATCACGCCTAGGAAACCTGTTACCATCCCTACGGAAGCGGGGTGGCAGCAGCATGGTGTGGGATGTTTTTCACGGCGGGACTGGGAGACTAGTTAGGATCGAGGCAAAGATGAACAGAGCAAAGTACAGAGAGATCCTTGATGAAAACCTGCTCCAGAGCGCTCAGGACCCGGACTGGGGCGAAGGTTCACCTTCCAACAGGACAACCACCAAGCACACAGCCAAGACAATGCAGGAGTGGCTTTTGAGACAAGTCTCTGAATGTTCTTGAGTGTCCCAACCAGAGCCCAGACGTATACCCGATCTAACAGCTCTGGAGAGACCTGAAAATAGCTGTGCAGCCACGCCCCCCCATCCAACCTGAGAGAGCTTGAGAGGATCTGCAGAGAATAATGGAAGAGACTCCTCAAATACATGTGTGCTAAGCTTGTAGCGACCGCACCCAAGAAGACTCTATGCTGTAATTGCTGCCAAACATGCTTCAACAAAGTACTGAGTAAAGGGTATGAATACTTCACGTAAATGTTATATATATATATATTTTAAATAAATTAGCAAAAGTCTCTAAAAACCTGTTTTTGCTTAGTCGGTATTGTGTGTAGATTGACGAGAGAAATTCTGTAACGTAACAAAATGTGGAAAAAGTCAAGGGGTCTGAACACTTTCCCGAAGGCACTGTACAGTATATTATCATTGAAGTGCTCTCTTTGGCAGATGTATTTGAGTGGTCTTTTTTTTTTGCGCTTGTCTCACAGGTGTTGTCTGGTGCCCACTGAAGTCCACCTAGAGCAACACTAGACCCAGTTAAAGTTATTAAAGAAAAAGGAATCTCATCATATGTGCTCTTCCCTTGTCTAATGTCAGAATAAACACCAAAGAACTGGGTTCACTGGCTGAGCATGTGTTTATTTACACAACACAAAAGAATAGCTGTACAATCTGTTAATAAAACTGGTGAGGTCATACCCAGACCTACAAAGAGGAAAGGGACAGGAGAGGGAACAGGTTTAGAGTACTACTCCTATTGACCAAAATCCATAATCTGGACACAAATTGATAGAAAGTTTTAAATTTATAATCTGGTATTCTGTTTCAGGTTGTTCCTACAGCGGTCTCTCAGCCAAGCATAGAGCAACGGAACAGGGGAATTTACATATCAGCTCAATTACACCACCAAACCTAGTCACAGAAATGTCTTGTTTCAAGTGGTCACCAGGAGATGTACAGTGAATATCAAAACAGAACCTCCCTGACACCAGAATGATATGATGCCTTATTGTGTTCACAGTCTGGAATAAATATGTGGACTGTAGGTAAAATAATCTACAACACAACTGATTCAACAAATCAAATAAATGTTAAACTGGTCTTCAATCTTGACCATTATTAGTTTGAAGCAGTGTTTTACCAAGGAGCTGGACTGGAACAAAAGTGTCCTGCCGTGCTATAGATAACAATGTGATGAAGATACTGCACAACAGTAATCAGAAAACATTACCTCAACACCATAAAGAATGGAATACAATGAGCAGATACATACGATTAAGAAAAACAGCTCCAGAGTCTCCACCCAGAAAAACCCATCAGCTTCCCCATGATGGGCTAAGGCAGGCTCCACTGTACATCTCACAGACTCACCCCACCCACCCTCTGTCAGCTCTGACAACACAAATATATCAAGAGCATAACCACCCATCTGTGGCAGACTATCACAAAGGTGTGATGCTATTATGTATCTAAATATGCCTCATACTCAGTTTTCCTCTGGTTGCATTACCGCTCCACCAACTATTCTGTTAAACAATCTGTGTAGGAGGAGAATACTGTTGCTCCCTCCTTCCAACCAAGGTGCAGACAGAGAAGAGCAACCCCCACCCCTCTTCTCAGCAGTCACTCACGCCACACTCAGCCCCTGAATGTGTATCCTACGAGGAGGGTTAATAAACCTCAAGAGAATGATTAAATAAGCAGCAATGCAACTGTACTAGTTTACTACTACATATTAAGAGGAGCATCTTCAAGCATGTCAAAACAAATAAGCTCTGACAACACAAATATGTCAAAGGCAAAACCATCCTGTGTGTCACGTAAACATTCCTGACACTCCATTAACCAAACAAAATAAACAGTTTTTCTCTGGTTACGTTACAACTCCACCTCCAGCTAGGTAGTTAAACAATCTGTGTAGGAAAAGGAGAATACTGCTGCTGCCTCTCCTTCCAACCAAGGTGCAGAAAGAGAAGAGCACCACCCCTCTTCTCAGCAGTCACATCACACTCTCAGCCTCCCGCTTCCACACACACACACACACACACACACACACACACACACCTCACACAATATGATATACCAGAATAGTTAAATAGAAGGTTCTGGATCACAACGCTGTCCCTCTCTGACACCAGTCTGAAACATGGCACCTCACAGTACCTACAGACTGAGCTAAATGCATATGAAATACTACATTTACATTTTAGTCATTTAGCAGACATTCTTATTCAGAGTGACTTACAGTAGTGAATGCATACATTTCATACATTTTTGTTATTTCTCCATACTGGTCCCCTGTGGGAATCAAACCCACAACCCTGGCATTGCAAACACCATGCTCTACCAACTGAGCCACACGGGACCACACTACTAAGGGAAGAATAAACACACTTCACAACTATAATCTAAAACAGAGCTCTCCAAACCTGTTCCTGGAGAGCTACCCTCCTGTAGATTTTCACTCCAACCCCAGTTGTAATTAACCTGATTCGGTTCATCAAGCAGCTAATTATTAGAATCAGGTGTGCTAGATTAGAGTTAGAGTGAAAACCTACAGGAATGTAGCTCTCCTGTACAGGGTTGAAGAGCCCTGGTTGAAAACATTAGACTCACAACTTTCACATTGCCAGAGACTTTGGAAACAGTGAGCAGATAGCTGTGGATAATATACTTAGTTGAGCTACCAGAGCAAATAAACAGCAAATAAACAGGTGTGGACTATAAGGAGGGTTGGGGTACAGAAATGTGGTTGTTATTCAGCAGGTTACCATGGACACGGAGGGGAGAGAAGACAAAGAATGCAAAAACAAAAAACTTGATTGACAATGACTCACCGTCACATTACGTTACCTCTGACATTTACTGTTTTAGCTGTACTCCTTTCCAAGTTGTTTGGCTCACTGGGGAAGGTAAACTATAGTGACCTCAGGACTTCAGTGTGCTCGGAAAGTATTCAGATCCCTTCACTTTTTCCACATTTAGTTATTTTACAGCCTTATTCTAAAATAGATTTTTTTTTTTGGCCCCATCATCAATCTACACACAATACCCCATAATGACAAAGCAAAAACAGGTTTTTATAATTTTTTAGCAAATATCTTAACAATAAGAAACTAAAATATCACATTTACATAAGTATTCAGACCTTTTACTCAGTACTTTGTTGAAGCACCTTTGGCAGCAATTACAGCCTCGAGTCTTCTTGGGTATGATGCTACAAGATTGGCACACCTTATGGGGGAGTTTCTCCCATTCTTCTCTGCAGATCCTCTCAAGCTCTGTCAGGTTGGATGCGTTGTCTTGGCTATGTGTTTAGGGTTGTTGTCCTGTTGGAAGGTGAACCTTCGCCCCCAGTCTGAGGTCCTGCGCGCTCTGGAGCAGGTTTTCATCAAGGATCTCTTTGTACTTTGCTCCGTTCATCTTTCCCTCAATCCTGACTAGTCTCCCAGTCACCTGCCGCTGAAAAACAACCCCACAGCATGATGCTGTCAGCACCATGCTTCACTGTAGGGATGGTGCAAGGTGTCCTCTAGACGTGACGCTTGGCATTGAGGCCAAAAAAGTTCAATCTTGATTTCTTCGGACCAGAGAATCTTTTGGGGACTTTTCGCAAACTTCAAGCGGGTTGTCATGTGCCTCTTACTGAGGAGTGGCTTCAGTCTGGCCACTCTACCATAAAGGCCTGATTGGTGGAGTGCTGCAGAGATGGGTGTCCTTCTGGAAGGTTCTCCCATCTCCACAGAGGAACTCTGGAGCTCTGTCAGAGGGACCATCGGTTTCTTGGTCACTTCCCTGGCCAAGGCCCTTCTCCCCCGATTGCTCAGTTTACCCGGGCGGCCAGCTCTTGGAAGAGTCTTAGTGATTTCAAACTTCTTCCATTTAAGAATGATGGAGGCCACTGTGTTTTTGGCGACCTTCAATGCTGCCAACATTTTTTGGTACCCTACGCCAGATCTCTGCCTCAGGCCCGGCGGCAGGATTAACTCGGCAAGGGGGCATCGGAAATGACTAAGGGGGCACAACAATTTTCGCTTGCTGATAACACGGGATGGATAATAATCGATAGTACAATTACACACAATATATTTGCAGCCACACACGGCTGTCTTCCCGCAAGAATACAGTTTACTCACCGCTTTACAAACATTGACAATTCATAACCGGCTCAAGGAATTGCAAGTTATGACAACGCTAACGTTACACAGCTACATGCACAATACCCATCAATGCAATGCAAAAAAGTTGCTAATTACCGTAATAACACTTCCCCATGCCAATACAATGTATTTCCAATCGCAGAGAGCAAGCAATAATGTACAATGCACTACCACGACTTATCGGTACATTGCAGCTTGGACTCAGCTACCAAGATGTCTTCCCACAAGACTGCCGTACTACGCTGCGTATGATAACAGAGAAATTAGTATTCCATAGCAACGAGTTGTTTATGGCAACACTAAAGCTACATCGTTATTCAACCATTGGTCAAGGTCTGCCCACCCTCATCCATGTAATGCAAAGCACCTCTTCTACCATATAAAACAGCATTAAAAACAATTAGATTATATTATATACCAAACATTTCCAATCACATCACAGAAATCAAGCAATAGACTTGGCAGCAATGCCAATAAAGAAAATCAGGTCTATTCCTATTTCTGACATTTGCCACGCATTTCCAAAATCTTGCAAATAAGAAAAGAATATAAGCCCAGCCAGGCTGCCTGTTCTTACACAGATTCAAAAGAGTTGCAACTGCCTTGATGCTGTGTTGAACCTCAGCAGTCTCTCGTTCCACTCCCCACGGAATTTGCTTGTAAGATCCCTCTCAAACACCAGTTGAATCAGCTGTGCTTTCCTCCTGTGCAACATGCTCCTCACTGAATACGTGTTTTAATGTTGAAAGAGTTCTTGCAAGTTGCCGTGGATGCTCCAAATGTTAATCACAGCTTCAATGCCATCGTCACAGTAGGCATTGCTGTTAGAGGCCCGGAGTATCTATACAAAGTGCTCTGCGTAAGCCATTTGTCTTCTCCAGATTGGGCGATTTCAGTCTGTAGAAACTGGCGTGCGACAGTAAACTCAGTTTCCACAAAATCTCGTGAGATCAAGTCCAGCAGTGGTTTCACCTTTTCCACATCCATAAAAGTTTCACAGTGTATTACGTTCGTCGTAAACATTGGACCAAGGTGCAGCGTGGTAGGCGAACATTTTACTTTTATTTAAAATGAACACCGACAAAACAACAAAATACAAAACAAACGTAAAGTTCAGCAGGCTACACAGCAACTATGCAAAAACAAGATCCCACAAACTAAGGTGGGAAAAAGGCTGCCTAAGTATGATCCCCAATCAGAGACAATGATAGACAGCTGCCTCTGATTTGGAACCATACCCGGCCAACAAAAAACTAGAAAAACTAGAATACCCACCCAAATCACACCCTGACCTAACCAAATAGAGAAATGAAAAGGCTCTCTAAGGTCAGGGTGTGACAGTACCCCAAAGGTGCGGACTCCGGCCTCAAAACCTGAGTCTATAGGGGAGGGACCAGGTGGGCATTTAGCCCCGGTGGCGGCTCCGGTGCGGGACGTAGAACCCGCTCCGCTCGCGGATCCGCCATCTTCGGTGGCGACTCTGTTGCGTGGACCGCCGCCAGAGGCTCCGTGCCGTGGACCGCCGCCAGAGGCTCCGGGCCGTGGACCGCCTCAGGAGGCTCTCCGAGCCGTGGACCGCCTCAGGAGGCTCTCCGGGCCGTGGACCGCCTCAGGAGGCTCTCCGGGCCGTGGACCGCCTCAGGAGGCTCTCCGGGCCGTGGACCGCCTCAGGAGGCTCTCCGGACCGTGGACCGCCTCAGGAGGCTCCGGACCGTAAGCCGTCTCCGGAGGTTCCGGACCGTTCAGCCGTCTCAGGAGGTTCCGGACTGTCACCAAACTCAGATTTACTAACAGAAAAATTGGATTACCTTTGCTGTTCTTCGTCAGAATGCAATCCCAGGACTTCTACTTCAACAACAAATGTTGTTTTGGTTCGAAATAATCCATAGTTATATCCAAATAGCTCCGTTTTGTTCGTGCATTCAAATCAATATCCGAAGGGTGACGTGCCGGCGCATTTCGTGACAAAAAATGTCAAAATATTCCATTACCGTACTTCGAAACATGTCAAATGCTGTTTAAAATACATTTTTATGCTATTTTACTCGTATTGACTGTATGTTTTGTTTATTCCATGTGTAACTCTCTGTTGTTGTATGTGTCGAATTGCTGTGCTTTATCTTGGCCAGGTCGCAGTTGAAAAGGAGAACTTGTTCTCAACTAGCCTACCTGGTTAAATAAAGGTGAAATAAAATAATTACATGATGCCTTATTGTATTCACAGTCTGGAATAAATATATGGACTGCTTAGGTAAACAATCTATAACACAACTGATTCAACCAAATGTTAATGTTCTTCAATCTAGACCATGATTAGTTTGAAGCAGTGTTTTACCAAGGAGCTGGACTGGAACAAAAGTGTCCTGCCGTGCTATAGATAACAATGTGATGAAGATACTGCACAACAGTAATCAGAAACATTACCCTCAACACCATAAAGAATGGAATACAATGAGCAGATACATTATGATTAAGAAAAACAGCTCCAGAGTCTCCACCCAGAAAAAAAAACCATCAGCTTCCCCATGATGGGCTAAGGCAGGCTCCACTGTACATCTCACAGACTCACCCCACCCACCCTCTGTCAGCTCTGACAACACACATATATATATATATCAAGAGAATAACCACCCGTCTGTGGCAGACTATCAAAGAAATGAGCAGGGCAGAGTTGATAAGATGACCTTGGGAAAGGAACAGGAGAAGAGGCCTCCTTAAGTTAGGGAGAGAAACAACGGCCTGGGAACAGTTAGGCTGGCAAAAGATAAGCACAAAAAAAAAGAAAAAAAAAGAATGTATGAAATGAAATGTATGCATTCACTACTGTAAGTCGCTCTGGATAAGAGCGTCTGCTAAATTACTAAAATTTAAATGTAAAAATGTATCACAAAGGTGTGATGCTATTATGTATCTAAATATGCCTCATACTCAGTTTTCCTCTGGTTGCGTTACAGCTCCACCAACTATTCTGTTAAACAGCCCTCCCAGCCCTCTCAGCCCTCCCCCAACACAATATGATATCATTCTATCCTGTACTTTTACAGCTCACAAAAAGGAAGCCACAATGACCAGCTTACCATGCACAACAAGTCAACCACACCAGACTGTTTAGTTAAATAGAAGGTTCTGGATCACAGTGCTGTCCCTCTCTGACACCAGTCTGAAACATGCAACCTCAGGAGTACCTACAGTCTGAGCTAAATGCATAAGAACTACTAAATATGAAGAAAAAAACACTTCACTACTATAATAAAATGCAATTGTATTTGTCACACGCGCCGAATACCGTGAAATGCTTACTTACAAGCCCTTAATCAACAATGTAGTTAAGAAAAATAAAGGTTAAGAAAATATTAACTAAATAAACAAAAATATATATATTTTAAGTAACAATAAAATAACATTAACAAGGCTGTATAGAGGGGGTTACCGGTACCGAGTCAATGTGCAGGGGTACAATTTAGTTGAGGTAATTTAGGTAATATGTACATGTAGGTATAGTAGGGGTAAAGTGACTATGTATAGATAGTATATATTGTGTAAAATGGCAGGGAGAAGTGAGGGGAGTGGTTATTGAGGGGAGATATGACAGCCGTTGGCTCCACCCCAGGGCCTTATATGGACGTCCTGCCCCAACAAGGAAAGGCTGTTGTTCGTTAAGCCAGAGCGTACTGGTTTATTGAGCAGCCTGCACAAAAGGGCAGAGTAGGAGAGAACCAAGAGTGGTATGAAGTGTGAGAGAAGTGAGCGCAATATCTGTGTGATTACCTGGACTGTTGGATTACCCCCTTGTGTATCGGACCGGATTAGCTGAGAACCCGAGTGTGAGGATTACACCTGAAAAATGGAATGGACAACATGAAAGGCTTGTGGACTGTGAGTTGATTGGTGAATTCCCCGTTCTTTCCCTGTGTACAAAAACCTCAACTTCCCTTCTGAGCTTTTGAACTTGATGATGTGGAAACCCCACACCCTTGAGCCTGCTAAAATATAGAGTAGCAGCAGCTTAAATTTTTCGGGGGGGTGTAATGGAAATTTTATGATTAAAGGTTTGACTAAATGATTTCACTCAGAAACCGTATAACCTGTTGAAATGTATTCGAAATAAGGCTATAATAATGGGTTAAAAACAATATTCCAACACTGTGTGTGAGTAAGACACTGTAACCACTTCAAAGAAATGAGCAGGGCAGAGTTGATAAGACGACCTTGGGAAAGGAACAGGAGAAGAGGCCTCCTTAAGTTAGGGGAGAGAAACAACGACCTGGGAACAGTTAGGCTGGCAAAAGATAAGGAGACAGGTGGTCTGGGTACTGTGGAAAAATACAGCCGCCTAAAGCTGGGTGGAGTTCTCTACTTGTGTGTGTGTGTGTGTGTGTGTGTGTGTGTGTGTGTTAATATAAAAGGCTTTGTACATTGTAAGGATTTTCAGGGTTAAGTTAGGTTAAGAACATTGATAACTTAATTCCTGTAACAATTTGGTCCTTCAGCCGGAATCCAAACTCTGCCCCTGTCTTCCTAAGGTAACACTCCGAAAACCGTGTACGGGCGGGTCATTGACTCGTAAATTAAAGACCTGTCCCCTGAAATTGGGGTTCCATAACAGGCCGGTAAATATCTAAGGTTGACAGAGATGGTGACGGAATCCAACCTACATTGCTTTTCCCAGCCTACAAGACGAAGGTCAGTAAATCTTTATTTACGAATTTGGGGGAATAATTTAAGATATCTTGGATTTGATGTTCTAAATACTTGGAATTTATCAAGAATAGGAGCTTAGTTATTCTACGCAGATTCACTAAGGTGTTTTACTTTGTGTATTAACAAAATCGATAAGGGAGCAGGTCCGCAAAGACCTGAGGTACATGTGCACTACCATAAATAAAACTAGCTTAAACATTCATCAAAACCGTACTTCTTCGTCCATTTCGGGCTAAAATAAATGTTTATTTTATCTTTTCACAGCATAAACGCTCATCCCCGGTTAATACCGGGATCCCCTTAGAGGATTTACTACCCATGTTCGTTAAATTACTATCGTAGTTAATCTGCTCCTTCTCACTCTGTGTCTACTTATTATTAATCTCTATGTGTGTGCTGTCTACCGCTATTATCATTAACCTAGAATTTTAGAATAATTATTTGTCTTTTATGTGTATCTATTACCTACTGGTAATTTCCTCTAGTATCCCAGAATAATTACTTTTGATAGATCCATTAGGTCTCACATGTAAATGGCTTTTGACCATCTTATCTATCTCACACGCAATTATCCTCTTACCCCTGTGGAAATTTCCCAATGTGTCTATGTGTTGCTATGTGTCTTATTCTATGTGCTTTTTTAAAAACTCTCATTCAATTACTTTTATGTGTATCACAATCTGTGTTACAATCCATGTGCTCTATTTTATGTCTCCTCTTCTCTTTGACCCTTTACTTCCCATTTTAACCTGGTTTTGTTCTATTATGACTACTAATTTGGAGCTACGATTATCTTACCTTGTTTAATTCCAATCTGTTAATTTGGATCTATAATTAATTTACCTCGTCTTGTTTAATTTAAATCTGTTCATTTGGATCTACCATTAGTTTACCTTGTTCTGTTTAATTTAATGCTCTCGCCTCTCTCTTTCTCTCCTCCTTTTTGGACTTTATTTCAGTGTTGTCTTTTGAATCGGATCTATGGTTAATTCACTCTTGTTAATTGACCATTTAAGTTCTCTTGTTCGCATAGAATTACCGTCCTCTCTCACAAAACCTATTTTATAGCCTCTCCTCTCCTCAATTTAGGACTTTATTTAGGTATGTCTCTTGATTCAGATCTATGGTTAATTAACCATTTAAGTTATTCTATTTGCACAAAATCACTGTCCTATCTCACAGCACTTATTTAATATCCCTTAATAACCTCTCGCCACTTCAAAGAAAAACACTGACCTCAATTATTAACCTCTATGGGCTAGGTGGCGCTCCCACCTACTCAACAGCCAGTGTAATCCCGTGGCGCGATATTCAAATACCTCAAATGCAAAAACTTCAATTTTTCAAACATATGACTATTTTACACCATTTTAAAGACAAGACTCTCGTTAATCTAACCACACTGTCCGATTTCAAAAGGCTTTACAACGAAAGCAAAACATTAGATTATGTCAGCAGAGTACCCAGCCAGAAATAATCAGACACCCATTTTTCAAGCTAGCATATAATGTCACAAAACCCAAAGACAGCTAAATGCAGCACTAACCTTTGATCTTCATCAGATGACACACCTAGGACATTATGTTATACAATACCGATACGTTATAAAATCGACATACCGTACTTCAAGCATGTCAACCGCTGTTTAAAATCAATTTTTATGCCATTTTTCCGTAGCGATAATATTCCGACCGGGAAATCGTTTTTTATTACAAAGAGAGTGAAAGTAAAAGCATGCTATCCCCTCATGCACGAGCCTCAGTCTAATGGCCCTCTGATAGAGCACTTGCCAAACGCGCTAATGTGTTTCAGCCTGGGGATGGAATTACATCGTTCAGCTTTTCACGCCTTCTGAGAGCTCCATGGGAGCCGTAGGAAGTATCATGTCATGCCAGAGATCCCCTGTATTTGTTAGAGATGATCAAGGAGGGCAAGAAATGGTCAGACAGGCCACTTCCTGTAAGGAATCTTCTCAGGTTTTGGCCTGCCAAATGAGTTCTGTTATACTCACAGACACCATTCAAACAGTTTTAGAAGCTTTAGGGTGTTTTCTATCCAAAGCCAATAATTATATGCATATTCTAGTTACTGGGGCAGGAGTATAACCAGATTAAATCGGGTAGGTTTTTTATCCGGCCGTGCAAATACTGCCCCTAGCCCCAACATGTTAACCTCTTACATCTAGACGTTCCGCTAAGCGGAACACCTGCTCCAATATCCAATGATGGGCGTGGCGTGAATTACAAATTCCTCAAAAATACAAAAACTTCATTATTCAAACATATGACCTATTTCACAGCATTTTAAAGACAAGACTCTCCTTTATCTAACCACACTGTCCGATTTCAAAAAAGGCTTTACAGCGAAAGCAAAACATTAGATTATGTCAGCAGAGTACCAAGCCAGAAATAATCAGACACCCATTTTTTCAAGCTAGCATATAATGTCACAAAACCCAGAAGACAGCTAAATGCAGCACTAACCTTTGATCTTCATCAGATGACACACCTAGGACATTATGTTATACAATACATGCATGTTTTGTTCAATCAAGTTCATATTTATATCAAAAAACTGCTTTTACATTAGCATGTGACATTCAGAACTAGCATACCCCCCGCAAACTTCGGGGAATTTGCTAACAATTTACTGAAATTACTCGATAAACGTTCACAATAAGCATAACAATTATTTTAAGAATTATAGATACAGAACTCCTCTATGCACTTTCGATATGTCCGATTTTAAAATAGCTTTTGGTGAAAGCTTACATTTTGCAATATTCTAAGTACATAGCCCAGCCATCACGGGCTAGCTATTTAGACACCCGGCAAGTTTAGCACTCACCAATATCAGATTTACTATTATAAAAGTTTGATTACCTTTTGTTGTCTTCGTCAGAATGCACTCCCAGGACTGCTACTTCAATAACAAATGTTGGTTTGGTCCAAAATAATCCATCGTTATATCCGAATAGCGGCGTTTTGTTCGTGCGTCCCAGACACTATCCGAAATGTAAATCAGGGGTCGGCGCATGGCGCAATTCGTGACAAAAAAATCTAAATATTCCATTACCGTACTTCAAGCATGTCAACCGCTGTTTAAAATCCATTTTTATGCCATTTTTCTCGTAAAAATGCGATAATATTCCGACCGGGAATGTCCATTTAGCTAAACAGAGGAAAGAAAACAAAGCTTTCGGTCGACGCGGGCACGAGCCTGAGTCTCACAGTACTGTAACCAGCCACTACCCAAACGCGCTACTTTTTTTCAGCCAGAGCCTGCAAAGCCACGATTCAGCATTTGCCGCCTTCTGAGAGCCTATGGCAGCCGTAGGGAAGTGTCACGGGACAGCTAAGATCCTCACTCTTCAATAAACAGAGACAAGAAGAACGACACCTTGTCAGACAGGCCACTTCCTGCATGAAATCTTCTCAGGTTTTTGCCTGCCATATGAGTTCTGTTATACTCACAGACACCATTCAAACAGTTTTAGAAACTTTAGGGTGTTTTCTATCCAAATCAAACTTATATGCATATTCTAGTTTCTGGGCAGGAGTAATAACCAGACTAAATCGGGTATGTTTTTTATCTGGCCGTGAAAATACCGCCCCTACCCAAGAGATGTTAAATGTTGAAAGATTGGAATCAATGGTTAAACAAATAAATAGGGTGTGTGGGGATAAGACAGAGAAGCAGCCGTACAGAAGGCCTCGAAACCGCTCGTGTTTGGCTGGAGGAAGCTGGAAAAAGAGGGAGGGGGCCAAGAGAAAGGGAGGTAGAGAGGCAGAGACACAGAAAGGAGAACAGGATTTAGTAAACTTATTAAGAAAGTGGAGAAAGGAGGAAGTCGAAAAAAAGTGGATAGGAGACAGATGCTTTGCAACTGTAACAAACCGGGTCATTTCGCTAGAGATTGTGGAAGCACCGTGTAAACACTGCAATAAAGTAGGGCATAATAATAGAGACTGTAAAAGAGTGAACCGGTTCAGGTAGAGCATCTAACAGTAACTGTAGGGGTAACTGTGTTCAAGAAGAAAAAAAGACAAGAAAAAATGGATAGGAATAATGAAATTGTTTGCAACTGTCAGAAGTTGGGGCATTATGCAAGGGATTGTGAGGCACCCGTGTAAACATTGTAACAAAACGGGACATAATAACCGAGATTGTAAAAATCAGAAAGAGAAAATGGGAAATGGGGAGAGTAGAGAAAGGATAGAAGCAGACGATAGAAAGCCTTTTAATTGCGAGTAAAGACAGGACATTTCGCCCGGGAGTGTAAGGCTCCCTGTAAACCTTGTGACCGAGTAGGACACAACCACCAAAATTGCAACCCTGAACAATAGCCTTGGTGGTTCAGTGGTAGAATTATCGCCTGCCATGCGCGAGACCCGGGTTTGTATCCCAGCCTATGCACCATGGGACTAAAATTAAATTAAATTGTTATGTTTTGACTGGAACGAGACTGGTTGTTAGTGGCTGTTTAAGATATAAACCGAACGTTTTGATGGCTTGTTTAGTTCAAATTGAAGAGACAGTTACCAAAATCTAATGAATTATAATGAGCGGATAGGTGATTCTTCATTAGAATAGTACCGAGTGAAATTGGGTTTTTCTTATTTGAAGGGTTTATTAGTATTTTACATAATTTGTTACAT
>NW_025548225.1:0-77146 GCF_905237065.1 Salmo salar | reverse complement strand
GTCCTATAGTAGGTAGTAGTCCTATAGTAGGTAGTAGTCCTATAGTAGTCCTATAGCAGGTAGTAGTCCTATAGTAGGTAGTAGTTCTGTATTAGTCCTATAGTAGGTAGTAGTCCTATAGTAGGTAGTAGTCCTATAGTTGGTAGTAGTACTATAGTAGGTAGTAGTCCTATAGTAGTCCTATAGTAGGTAGTAGTCCTATAGTCGTCCTGTAGTAGGTAGTAGTCCTATAGTAAGTAGTAGTCCTATAGTAAGTAGTATTCCTATAGTAGTCCTATAGTAGGTAGTAGTCCTATAGTAGGTAGTAGTCATATAGTAATCCTATTGTAGTTGGTAGTCCTATAGTAGGTAGTAGTCCTGTAGTAGTCCTATAGTAGGTAGTAGTCCTATTGTAGGTAGTAGTCCTTTAGTAGGTAGTAGTCCTACAGTAGTCCTAAAGTAGGTAGTAGTCCTATAGCAGGTAGTAGTCCTATAGTAGGTAGTAGTCCTGTAGTAGTCCTATAGCAGGTAGTAGTCCTATAGCAGGTAGTAGTCCTATAGTAAGTAGTAGTCCTATAGTTGGTAGTAGTCCTATAGTTGGTACTAGTCCTGTAGTTGGTAGTAGTCCTGTAGTTGAAAGTAGTCCTATAGAAATTCTATAGTAGGTACTAGTCCTATAGTAGTACTATAGTTGGTAGTAGTCCTGTAGTTGGTAGTAGTCCTATAGTAATCCTATAGTAGGTAGTAGTCCTATAGTAGTCCTATTGTAGGTAGTAGTCCTGTAGTAGTACTATAGTTGGTAGTAGTCCTGTAGTTGGTAGTAGTCCTATAGTCTTCCTATAAAAGGTAGTAGTCCTATAGTAGTCCTATAGTAGGTAGTAGTCCTATAGTTGGTAGTAGTCCTGTAGTTGGTAGTAGTCCTATTGTAGGTAGTAGTCCTATAGTACTCCTATAGTAGGTAGTAGTCCTATAGTAAGTAGTAATCCTATAGTAGGTAGTAGTCCTATAGTAGGTATTAGTCCTATAGTAGTCCTATAGTAGGTAGTAGTCCTATAGTAAGTAGTAGTCCTATAGTTGGCAGTAGTCCTACAGTAGGTAGTAGTCCTATAGTAGGTAGTTGTCATGTAGTTGGTAGTAGTCCTTTAGTAGTCCTATAGTAGGTAATAGTCCTATAGTAGTCCTATAATAGGTAGTAGTCCAATAGTTGGTAGTAGTCCTGTCATTGGTAGTAGTCTTATAGTAGGTAGTAGTCCTATAGTAGTCCTATAGTAGGTAGTAGTCCTATAGTAGTCCCTTTAGTAGGTAGTAGTCCTATAGTAGGTAGTAGTCATATAGTAATCCTATAGTAGATAGTAGTCCTATAGTAGGTAGTAGTCCTGTAGTAGTCCTATAGTAGGTAGTAGTCATATAGCAGGTAGTAGTCCTATTGTAGGTAGTAGTCCTTTAGTAGGTAGTAGTCCTACAGTAGTCCTATAGTAGGTAGTAGTCCTATAGCAGGTAGTAGTCCTGTAGTAGGTAGTAGTCCTATAGTAGGTAGTAGTCCTATAGTAGTCCTATAGTAGGTAGTAGTCCTATAGTAGGTAGTAGTCCTTTAGTAGGTAGTAGTCCTACAGTAGTCCTATAGCAGGTAGTAGTCCTGTAGTAGGTAGTAGTCCTACAGTAGGTAGTAGTCCTATAGTAGTCCTATAGTAGGTAGTAGTCCTATATTAGTCCTATAGAAGGTAGTAGTCCTATAGTAGTCCTATAGTAGGTAGTAGTCATATAGTAGTCCTATAGGAGGTAGTAGTCCTATAGTAGGTAGTAGTCCTATAGTAGTCCTATAGTTGTCCTATAGTAGTCCTATAGTAGTCCTATAGCAGGTAGTGGTCCTAAAGTAGGTAGTAGTCCTATAGTAGGTAGTAGTCCTATAGTAGTCCTATAGTAGGTAGTAGTCCTATAGTAGTCCTATAGCAGGTATTAGTCCTATAGTAGGTAGTAGTTCTGTATTAGTCCTATCGTAGGTAGTAGTCCTATAGTAGGTAGGAGTCCTATAGTTGGTAGTAGTCCTATAGTAGGTAGTAGTCTTATAGTAGTCCTATAGCAGGTAGTAGTCCTATAGTAAGTAGTAGTCCTATAGTAGGTAGTAGTCCTATAGTAGGTATTAGTCCTATAGTAGTCCTATAGTAGGTAGTAGTCCTATAGGAAGTCGTAGTCCTATAGTTGGCAGGAGTCCTATAGTAGGTAGTAGTCCTATAGTAGGTAGTAGTCCTATAGTAGTCCTATTGTAGGTAGTAGTCATATAGTAGGTAGTAGTCCTATAGTCGTCCTGTAGTAGGTAGTAGTCCTATAGTAAGTAGTAGTCCTATAGTAAGTAGTATTCCTATAGTAGTCCTATAGTAGGTAGTAGTCCTATAGTAGGTAGTAGTCATATAGTAATCCTATAGTCGTTAGTAGTCCTATAGTAGGTAGTAGTCCTGTAGTAGTCCTATAGTAGGTAGTAGTCCTATAGCAGGTAGTAGTCATATAGTAATCCTATTGTAGTTGGTAGTCCTATAGTAGGTAGTAGTCCTGTAGTAGTCCTATAGTAAGTAGTAGTCCTATCGTAGGTAGTAGTCCTATAGTTGGTAGTAGTCCTATAGTAGGTAGTAGTCCTATAGTTGGTAGTAGTCCTATAGTAGGTAGTAGTCCTGTAGTTGGTAGTAGTCATATAGTAGTCCTATAGTAGGTAGTAGTCCTATACTTTGTAGTAGTCATATAGTAGGTAGTAGTCCTATAGTAGTCCTATAGTAGGTAGTAGTCCTATAGTAGTCCTATAGTTGGTAGTAGTCCTATAGTAGTCCTATAGTAGGTAGTAGTCCTATAGTTGGTAGTAGTCCTATAGTTGGTGGTAGTCCTGTAGTTGGTATTAGTCCTATAGTAGTCCTATAGTTGGTAGTAGTCCTATAGTAGTCCTATAGTAGGTAGTAGTCCAATAGTTGGTAGTAGTCCTGTAGTTGGTAGTAGTCCTATAGTCTTCCTATAAAAGGTAGTAGTCCTATAGTAATCCTATAGTAGGTAGTAGTCCTATAGTAGTCATATAGTAGTCCTATAGTAGTCCTACAGTAAGTAGTAGTCCTATAGTAGTCCTATAGTAAGTAGTAGTCCTATCGTAGGTAGTAGTCCTATAGTTGGTAGTAGTCCTATAGTATGGAGTAGTCCTATAGTTGGTAGTAGTCCTATAGTAGGTAGTAGTCCTGTAGTTGGTAGTAGTCATATAGTAGTCCTATAGTAGGTAGTAGTCCTATACTTTGTAGTAGTCATATAGTAGGTAGTAGTCCTATAGTAGTCCTATAGTAGGTAGTAGTCCTATAGTAAGTAGTAGTCCTATAGTAGTCCTATAGTAGATAGTAGTCCTATAGTTGGTAGTAGTCCTGTAGTAGTCCTATAGCAGGTAGTAGTCCTATAGTAAGTAGTAGTCCTATAGTTGGTAGTAGTCCTATAGTTGGTAGTAGTCCTGTAGTTGGTAGTAGTCCTGTAGTTGAAAGTAGTCCTATAGAAATTCTATAGTAGGTACTAGTCCTATAGTAGTACTATAGTTGGTAGTAGTCCTGTAGTTGGTAGTAGTCCTATAGTAATCCTATAGTAGGTAGTAGTCCTATAGTAGTCCTATTGTAGGTAGTAGTCCTGTAGTAGTACTATAGTTGGTAGTAGTCCTGTAGTTGGTAGTAGTCCTATAGTCTTCCTATAAAAGGTATTAGTCCTATAGTAGGTAGTAGTCCTATAGTTGGTAGTAGTCCTGTAGTTGGTAGTAGTCCTATTGTAGGTAGTAGTCCTATAGTACTCCTATAGTAGGTAGTAGTCCTATAGTAAGTAGTAGTCCTATAGTACGTAGTAGTCCTATAGTAGGTATTAGTCCTATAGTAGTCCTATAGTAGGTAGTAGTCCTATAGTAAGTAGTAGTCCTATAGTTGGCAATAGTCCTATAGTAGGTAGTAGTCCTTTAGTGTCCTATAGTACTCCTATAGTAGGTAGTAGTCCTATAGTTGGTAGTAGTCCTGTAATTGGTATTAGTCCTATAGTAGTCCTATAGTTGGTAGTAGTCCTATAGTAGTCCTATAGTTGGTAGTAGTCCTATAGTAGTCCTACAGTAGGTAGTAGTCCTATAGTAGGTAGTTGTCATGTAGTTGGTAGGAGTCCTTTAGTAGTCCTATATTAGGTAATAGTCCTATAGTAGTCCTATAGTAGGTAGTAGTCCTATAGGAAGTCGTAGTCCTATAGTTGGCAGTAGTCCTATAGTAGGTAGTAGTCCTGTCATTGGTAGTAGTCTTATAGTAGGTAGTAGTCCTATAGTAGTCCTATAGTAGGTAGTAGTCATATAGTAATCCTATAGTAGTTAGTAGTCCTATAGCAGGTAGTAGTCCTGTAGTAGTCCTATAGTAGGTAGTAGTCATATAGCAGGTAGTAGTCCTATTGTAGGTAGTAGTCCTTTAGTAGGTAGGAGTCCTACAGTAGTCCTATAGTAGGTAGTAATCCTATAGCAGGTAGTAGTCCTGTAGTAGGTAGTAGTCCTATAGTAGGTAGTAGTCCTATAGTAGTCCTATAGTAGGTAGTAGTCCTATATTAGTCCTATAGTAGGTAGTAGTCCTATAGTAGTCCTATAGTAGGTAGTAGTCATATAGTAGTCCTATAGGAGGTAGTAGTCCTATAGTAGGTAGTAGTCCTGTAGTAGTCCTATAGCTGTCCTATAGTAGTACTATAGTAGTCCTATAGCAGGTAGTGGTCCTAAAGTAGGTAGTAGTCCTATAGTAGGTAGTAGTCCTATAGTAGTCCTATAGTAGGTAGTGGTCCTATAGTAGTCCTATAGCAGGTAGTAGTCCTATAGTAGGTAGTAGTTCTGTATTAGTCCTATCGTAGGTAGTAGTCCTCTAGTAGGTAGGAGTCCTATAGTTGGTAGTAGTCCTATAGTAGGTAGTAGTCCTATAGTAGTCCTATAGTAGGTAGTAGTCCTATAGTAAGTAGTAGTCCTATAGTAGGTAGTAGTCCTATAGTAGGTATTAGTCCTATAGTAGTCCTATAGTAGGTAGTAGTCCTATAGGAAGTCGTAGTCCTATAGTTGGCAGTAGTCCTATAGTAGGTAGTAGTCCTATAGTAGGTAGTAGTCCTATAGTAGGTAGTAGTCCTATAGTAGTCCTATAGCAGGTAGTAGTCCTATAGTAGGTAGTAGTTCTGTATTAGTCCTATAGTAGGTAGTAGTCCTATAGTAGGTAGTAGTCCTATAGTTGGTAGTAGTACTATAGTAGGTAGTAGTCCTATAGTAGTCCTATAGTAGGTAGTAGTCCTATAGTAGGTAGTAGTCCTATAGTCGTCCTGTAGTAGGTAGTAGTCCTATAGTAAGTAGTAGTCCTATAGTAAGTAGTATTCCTATAGTAGTCCTATAGTAGGTAGTAGTCCTATAGTAGGTAGTAGTCATATAGTAATCCTATTGTTGTTGGTAGTCCTATAGTAGGTAGTAGTCCTGTAGTAGTCCTATAGTAGGTAGTAGTCCTATTGTAGGTAGTAGTCCTTTAGTAGGTAGTAGTCCTACAGTAGTCCTAAAGTAGGTAGTAGTCCTATAGCAGGTAGTAGTCCTATAGTAGGTAGTAGTCCTGTAGTAGTCCTATAGCAGGTAGTAGTCCTATAGCAGGTAGTAGTCCTATAGTAAGTAGTAGTCCTATAGTTGGTAGTAGTCCTATAGTTGGTACTAGTCCTGTAGTTGGTAGTAGTCCTGTAGTTGAAAGTAGTCCTATAGAAATTCTATAGTAGGTACTAGTCCTATAGTAGTACTATAGTTGGTAGTAGTCCTGTAGTTGGTAGTAGTCCTATAGTAATCCTATAGTAGGTAGTAGTCCTATAGTAGTCCTATTGTAGGTAGTAGTCCTGTAGTAGTACTATAGTTGGTAGTAGTCCTGTAGTTGGTAGTAGTCCTATAGTCTTCCTATAAAAGGTAGTAGTCCTATAGTAGTCCTATAGTAGGTAGTAGTCCTATAGTTGGTAGTAGTCCTGTAGTTGGTAGTAGTCCTATTGTAGGTAGTAGTCCTATAGTACTCCTATAGTAAGTAGTAGTCCTATAGTAAGTAGTAATCCTATAGTAGGTAGTAGTCCTATAGTAGGTATTAGTCCTATAGTAGTCCTATAGTAGGTAGTAGTCCTATAGTAAGTAGTAGTCCTATAGTTGGCAGTAGTCCTACAGTAGGTAGTAGTCCTATAGTAGGTAGTTGTCATGTAGTTGGTAGTAGTCCTTTAGTAGTCCTATAGTAGGTAATAGTCCTATAGTAGTCCTATAGTAGGTAGTAGTCCAATAGTTGGTAGTAGTCCTGTCATTGGTAGTAGTCTTATAGTAGGTAGTAGTCATATAGTAGTCCTATAGTAGGTAGTAGTCCTATTGTAGTCCCTTTAGTAGGTAGTAGTCCTATAGTAAGTAGTAGTCCTATAGTAAGTAGTATTCCTATAGTAGTCCTATAGTAGGTAGTAGTCCTATAGTAGGTAGTAGTCATATAGTAATCCTATAGTAGATAGTAGTCCTATAGTAGGTAGTAGTCCTGTAGTAGTCCTATAGTAGGTAGTAGTCATATAGCAGGTAGTAGTCCTATTGTAGGTAGTAGTCCTTTAGTAGGTAGTAGTCCTACAGTAGTCCTATAGTAGGTAGTAGTCCTATAGCAGGTAGTAGTCCTGTAGTAGGTAGTAGTCCTATAGTAGGTAGTAGTCCTATAGTAGTCCTATAGTAGGTAGTAGTCCTACAGTAGGTAGTAGTCCTATAGTAGTCCTATAGTAGGTAGTAGTCCTATATTAGTCCTATAGAAGGTAGTAGTCCTATAGTAGTCCTATAGTAGGTAGTAGTCATATAGTAGTCCTATAGGAGGTAGTAGTCCTATAGTAGGTAGTAGTCCTATAGTAGTCCTATAGTTGTCCTATAGTAGTCCTATAGTAGTCCTATAGCAGGTAGTGGTCCTAAAGTAGGTAGTAGTCCTATAGTAGGTAGTAGTCCTATAGTAGTCCTATAGTAGGTAGTAGTCCTATAGTAGTCCTATAGCAGGTATTAGTCCTATAGTAGGTAGTAGTTCTGTATTAGTCCTATCGTAGGTAGTAGTCCTATAGTAGGTAGGAGTCCTATAGTTGGTAGTAGTCCTATAGTAGGTAGTAGTCTTATAGTAGTCCTATAGTAGGTAGTAGTCCTATAGTAAGTAGTAGTCCTATAGTAGGTAGTAGTCCTATAGTAGGTATTAGTCCTATAGTAGTCCTATAGTAGGTAGTAGTCCTATAGGAAGTCGTAGTCCTATAGTTGGCAGTAGTCCTATAGTAGGTAGTAGTCCTATAGTAGGTAGTAGTCCTATAGTAGTCCTATTGTAGGTAGTAGTCATATAGTAGGTAGTAGTCCTATAGTCGTCCTGTAGTAGGTAGTAGTCCTATAGTAAGTAGTAGTCCTATAGTAAGTAGTATCCTGTAGTCCTATGTGGTGTAGTCCTATGTAGGTAGTAGTCATATAGTAATCCTATAGTCGTTAGTAGTCCTATAGTAGGTAGTAGTCCTGTAGTAGTCCTATAGTAGGTAGTAGTCCTATAGCAGGTAGTAGTCCTATTGTAGGTAGTAGTCCTTTAGTAGGTAGTAGTCCTACAGTAGGTAGTAGTCCTGTAGTAGTGCTATAGTAGGTAGTAGTCCTATATTAGTCCTATAGTAGGTAGCAGTCCTATAGTAGTCCTATAGTAGGTAGTAGTCCGACAGTCGGTAGTAGTCCTATAGTAGTCCTATAGTAGGTAGTAGTCCTATAGTAGGTAGTAGTCCTATAGTAGTCCTATAGGAGGTAGTAGTCCTATAGTAGGTAGTAGTCCTATAGTAGTCCTATAGTTGTCCTATAGTAGTCCTATAGTAGTCCTATAGCAGGTAGTGGTCCTAAAGGAGGTAGTAGTCCTATAGTAGGTAGTAGTCCTATAGTAGTCCTATAGTAGGTAGTAGTCCTACAGTCGTCCTATAGCAGGTAGTAGTCCTATAGTAGGTAGTAGTTCTGTATTAGTCCTATAGTAGGTAGTAGTCCTATAGTAGGTAGTAGTCCTATAGTTGGTAGTAGTACTATAGTAGGTAGTAGTCCTATCGTAGTCCTATAGTAGGTAGTAGTCCTATAGTAGGTAGTAGTCCTATAGTAGTCCTATTGTAGGTAGTAGTCATATAGTAGGTAGTAGTCCTATAGTAGGTATTAGTCCTATAGTAGTCCTATAGTTGGTAGTAGTCCTATAGGAAGTCGTAGTCCTATAGTTGGCAGTAGTCCTATAGTAGGTAGTAGTCCTATAGTAGGTAGTAGTCCTATAGTAGTCCTATTGTAGGTAGTAGTCCTATAGTAGGTAGTAGTCCTATAGTAGTCCTATAGTAGGTAGTAGTCCTATAGTAAGTAGTAGTCCTATAGTAGGTAGTAGTCCTATAGTAGGTATTAGTCCTATAGTAGTCCTATAGTAGGTAGTAGTCCTATAGGAAGTCGTAGTCCTATAGTTGGCAGTAGTCCTATAGTAGGTAGTAGTCCTATAGTAGGTAGTAGTCCTATAGTAGTCCTATTGTAGGTAGTAGTCATATAGTAGGTAGTAGTCCTATAGTCGTCCTGTAGTAGGTAGTAGTCCTATAGTAAGTAGTAGTCCTATAGTAAGTAGTATTCCTATAGTAGTCCTATAGTAGGTAGTAGTCCTATAGTAGGTAGTAGTCATATAGTAATCCTATAGTAGTTAGTAGTCCTATAGTAGGTAGTAGTCCTGTAGTAGTCCTATAGTAGGTAGTAGTCCTATAGCAGGTAGTAGTCCTATTGTAGGTAGTAGTCCTTTAGTAGGTAGTAGTCCTACAGTAGGTAGTAGTCCTATAGTAGTGCTATAGTAGGTAGTAGTCCTATATTAGTCCTATAGTAGGTAGTAGTCCTATCGTAGTCCTATAGTAGGTAGTAGTCCTATAGTAAGTAGTAGTCCTATAGTAGGTAGTAGTCCTATAGTAGGTAGTAGTCATATTGTTGGTAGTAGTACTATAGTAGGTAGTAGTCCTATCGTAGTCCTATAGTAGGTAGTAGTCCTATAGTAGGTAGTAGTCCTATAGTAGTCCTATTGTAGGTAGTAGTCCTATAGTAGGTAGTAGTCCTATAGTAGGTATTAGTCCTATAGTAGTCCTATAGTTGGTAGTAGTCCTATAGGAAGTCGTAGTCCTATAGTTGGCAGTAGTCCTATAGTAGGTAGTAGTCCTATAGTAGGTAGTAGTCCTATAGTAGTCCTATTGTAGGTAGTAGTCCTATAGTAGGTAGTAGTCCTGTAGTAGTCCTATAGTAGGTAGTAGTCCTATAGCAGGTAGTAGTCCTATTGTAGGTAGTAGTCCTTTAGTAGGTAGTAGTCCTACAGTAGGTAGTAGTCCTATAGTAGTGCTATGGTAGGTAGTAGTCCTATATTAGTCCTATAGTAGGTAGTATTCCTATATTAGTCCTATAGTAGGTAGTAGTCCGACAGTAGGTAGTAGTCCTATAGTAGTCCTATAGTAGGTAGTAGTCCTATAGTAGGTAGTAGTCCTATAGTAGTCCTATAGGAGGTAGTAGTCCTATAGTAGGTAGTAGTCCTATAGTAGTCCTATAGTTGTCCTATAGTAGTCCTATAGTAGTCCTATAGCAGGTAGTGGTCCTAAAGTAGGTAGTAGTCCTATAGTTGGTAGTAGTACTATAGTAGTCCTATAGTAGGTAGTAGTCCTACAGTAGTCCTATAGCAGGTAGTAGTCCTATAGTAGGTAGTAGTTCTGTATTAGTCCTATAGTAGGTAGTAGTCCTATAGTAGGTAGTAGTCCTATAGTTGGTAGTAGTACTATAGTAGGTAGTAGTCCTATAGTAGTCCTATAGTAGGTAGTAGTCCTATAGTAGGTAGTAGTCCTATAGTACGTAGTAGTCCTATAGTAGGTAGTAGTCCTATAGTAGTCCTATTGTAGGTAGTAGTCATATAGTAGGTAGTAGTCCTATAGTCGTCCTGTAGTAGGTAGTAGTCCTATAGTAAGTAGTAGTCCTATAGTAAGTAGTATTCCTATAGTAGTCCTATAGTAGGTAGTAGTCCTATAGTAGGTAGTAGTCATATAGTAATCCTATAGTAGTTAGTAGTCCTATAGTAGGTAGTAGTCCTGTAGTAGTCCTATAGTAGGTAGTAGTCCTATAGCAGGTAGTAGTCCTATTGTAGGTAGTAGTCCTTTAGTAGGTAGTAGTCCTATAGTAGTCCTATAGTAGGTAGTAGTCCTACAGTCGTCCTATAGCAGGTAGTAGTCCTATAGTAGGTAGTAGTTCTGTATTAGTCCTATAGTAGGTAGTAGTCCTATAGTAGGTAGTAGTCCTATAGTTGGTAGTAGTACTATAGTAGGTAGTAGTCCTATAGTAGGTAGTAGTCCTATAGTAGTCCTATTGTAGGTAGTAGTCATATAGTAGGTAGTAGTCCTATAGTAGGTATTAGTCCTATAGTAGTCCTATAGTTGGTAGTAGTCCTATAGGAAGTCGTAGTCCTATAGTTGGCAGTAGTCCTATAGTAGGTAGTAGTCCTATAGTAGGTAGTAGTCCTATAGTAGTCCTATTGTAGGTAGTAGTCCTATAGTAGGTAGTAGTCCTATAGTAGTCCTATAGTAGGTAGTAGTCCTATAGTAAGTAGTAGTCCTATAGTAGGTAGTAGTCCTATAGTAGGTATTAGTCCTATAGTAGTCCTATAGTAGGTAGTAGTCCTATAGGAAGTCGTAGTCCTATAGTTGGCAGTAGTCCTATAGTAGGTAGTAGTCCTATAGTAGGTAGTAGTCCTATAGTAGTCCTATTGTAGGTAGTAGTCATATAGTAGGTAGTAGTCCTATAGTCGTCCTGTAGTAGGTAGTAGTCCTATAGTAAGTAGTAGTCCTATAGTAAGTAGTATTCCTATAGTAGTCCTATAGTAGGTAGTAGTCTTATAGTAGGTAGTAGTCATATAGTAATCCTATAGTAGTTAGTAGTCCTATAGTAGGTAGTAGTCCTGTAGTAGTCCTATAGTAGGTAGTAGTCCTATAGCAGGTAGTAGTCCTATTGTAGGTAGTAGTCCTTTAGTAGGTAGTAGTCCTACAGTAGGTAGTAGTCCTATAGTAGTGCTATGGTAGGTAGTAGTCCTATATTAGTCCTATAGTAGGTAGTATTCCTATATTAGTCCTATAGTAGGTAGTAGTCCGACAGTAGGTAGTAGTCCTATAGTAGTCCTATAGTAGGTAGTAGTCCTATAGTAGGTAGTAGTCCTATAGTAGTCCTATAGGAGGTAGTAGTCCTATAGTAGGTAGTAGTCCTATAGTAGTCCTATAGTTGTCCTATAGTAGTCCTATAGTAGTCCTATAGCAGGTAGTGGTCCTAAAGTAGGTAGTAGTCCTATAGTTGGTAGTAGTACTATAGTAGACCTATAGCAGGTAGTAGTCCTACAGTAGTCCTATAGCAGGTAGTAGTCCTATAGTAGGTAGTAGTTCTGTATTAGTCCTATAGTAGGTAGTAGTCCTATAGTAGGTAGTAGTCCTATAGTTGGTAGTAGTATTATAGTAGGTAGTAGTCCTATAGTAGTCCTATAGTAGGTAGTAGTCCTATAGTAGGTAGTAGTCCTATAGTACGTAGTAGTCCTATAGTAGGTAGTAGTCCTATAGTAGTCCTATTGTAGGTAGTAGTCATATAGTAGGTAGTAGTCCTATAGTCGTCCTGTAGTAGGTAGTAGTCCTATAGTAAGTAGTAGTCCTATAGTAAGTAGTATTCCTATAGTAGTCCTATAGTAGGTAGTAGTCCTATAGTAGGTAGTAGTCATATAGTAATCCTATAGTAGTTAGTAGTCCTATAGTAGGTAGTAGTCCTATAGCAGGTAGTAGTCCTATTGTAGGTAGTAGTCCTATAGTAGTCCTATAGTAGGTAGTAGTCCTACAGTCGTCCTATAGCAGGTAGTAGTCCTATAGTAGGTAGTAGTTCTGTATTAGTCCTATAGTAGGTAGTAGTCCTATAGTAGGTAGTAGTCCTATAGTTGGTAGTAGTACTATAGTAGGTAGTAGTCCTATCGTAGTCCTATAGTAGGTAGTAGTCCTATAGTAGGTAGTAGTCCTATAGTAGTCCTATTGTAGGTAGTAGTCATATAGTAGGTAGTAGTCCTATAGTAGGTATTAGTCCTATAGTAGTCCTATAGTTGGTAGTAGTCCTATAGGAAGTCGTAGTCCTATAGTTGGCAGTAGTCCTATAGTAGGTAGTAGTCCTATAGTAGGTAGTAGTCCTATAGTAGTCCTATTGTAGGTAGTAGTCCTATAGTAGGTAGTAGTCCTATAGTAGTCCTATAGTAGGTAGTAGTCCTATAGTAAGTAGTAGTCCTATAGTAGGTAGTAGTCCTATAGTAGGTATTAGTCCTATAGTAGTCCTATAGTAGGTAGTAGTCCTATAGGAAGTCGTAGTCCTATAGTTGGCAGTAGTCCTATAGTAGGTAGTAGTCCTATAGTAGGTAGTAGTCCTATAGTAGTCCTATTGTAGGTAGTAGTCATATAGTAGGTAGTAGTCCTATAGTCGTCCTGTAGTAGGTAGTAGTCCTATAGTAAGTAGTAGTCCTATAGTAAGTAGTATTCCTATAGTAGTCCTATAGTAGGTAGTAGTCCTATAGTAGGTAGTAGTCATATAGTAATCCTATAGTAGTTAGTAGTCCTATAGTAGGTAGTAGTCCTGTAGTAGTCCTATAGTAGGTAGTAGTCCTATAGCAGGTAGTAGTCCTATTGTAGGTAGTAGTCCTTTAGTAGGTAGTAGTCCTACAGTAGGTAGTAGTCCTATAGTAGTGCTATAGTAGGTAGTAGTCCTATATTAGTCCTATAGTAGGTAGTAGTCCTATCGTAGTCCTATAGTAGGTAGTAGTCCGACAGTAGGTAGTAGTCCTATAGTAGTCCTATAGTAGGTAGTAGTCCTATAGTAGGTAGTAGTCCTATAGTAGTCCTATAGGAGGTAGTAGTCCTATAGTAGGTAGTAGTCCTATAGTAGTCCTATAGTTGTCCTATAGTAGTCCTATAGTAGTCCTATAGCAGGTAGTGGTCCTAAAGTAGGTAGTAGTCCTATAGTAGGTAGTAGTCCTATAGTAGTCCTATAGTAGGTAGTAGTCCTACAGTCGTCCTATAGCAGGTAGTAGTCCTATAGTAGGAAGTAGTTCTGTATTAGTCCTATAGTAGGTAGTAGTCCTATAGTAGGTAGTAGTCATATTGTTGGTAGTAGTACTATAGTAGGTAGTAGTCCTATCGTAGTCCTATAGTAGGTAGTAGTCCTATAGTAGGTAGTAGTCCTATAGTAGTCCTATTGTAGGTAGTAGTCATATAGTAGGTAGTAGTCCTATAGTAGGTATTAGTCCTATAGTAGTCCTATAGTTGGTAGTAGTCCTATAGGAAGTCGTAGTCCTATAGTTGGCAGTAGTCCTATAGTAGGTAGTAGTCCTATAGTAGGTAGTAGTCCTATAGTAGTCCTATTGTAGGTAGTAGTCCTATAGTAGGTAGTAGTCCTGTAGTAGTCCTATAGTAGGTAGTAGTCCTATAGCAGGTAGTAGTCCTATTGTAGGTAGTAGTCCTTTAGTAGGTAGTAGTCCTACAGTAGGTAGTAGTCCTATAGTAGTGCTATGGTAGGTAGTAGTCCTATATTAGTCCTATAGTAGGTAGTATTCCTATATTAGTCCTATAGTAGGTAGTAGTCCGACAGTAGGTAGTAGTCCTATAGTAGTCCTATAGTAGGTAGTAGTCCTATAGTAGGTAGTAGTCCTATAGTAGTCCTATAGGAGGTAGTAGTCCTATAGTAGGTAGTAGTCCTATAGTAGTCCTATAGTTGTCCTATAGTAGTCCTATAGTAGTCCTATAGCAGGTAGTGGTCCTAAAGTAGGTAGTAGTCCTATAGTTGGTAGTAGTACTATAGTAGTTCTATAGTAGGTAGTAGTCCTACAGTAGTCCTATAGCAGGTAGTAGTCCTATAGTAGGTAGTAGTTCTGTATTAGTCCTATAGTAGGTAGTAGTCCTATAGTAGGTAGTAGTCCTATAGTTGGTAGTAGTACTATAGTAGGTAGTAGTCCTATAGTAGTCCTATAGTAGGTAGTAGTCCTATAGTAGGTAGTAGTCCTATAGTACGTAGTAGTCCTATAGTAGGTAGTAGTCCTATAGTAGTCCTATTGTAGGTAGTAGTCATATAGTAGGTAGTAGTCCTATAGTCGTCCTGTAGTAGGTAGTAGTCCTATAGTAAGTAGTAGTCCTATAGTAAGTAGTATTCCTATAGTAGTCCTATAGTAGGTAGTAGTCCTATAGTAGGTAGTAGTCATATAGTAATCCTATAGTAGTTAGTAGTCCTATAGTAGGTAGTAGTCCTGTAGTAGTCCTATAGTAGGTAGTAGTCCTATAGCAGGTAGTAGTCCTATTGTAGGTAGTAGTCCTTTAGTAGGTAGTAGTCCTATAGTAGTCCTATAGTAGGTAGTAGTCCTACAGTCGTCCTATAGCAGGTAGTAGTCCTATAGTAGGTAGTAGTTCTGTATTAGTCCTATAGTAGGTAGTAGTCCTATAGTAGGTAGTAGTCCTATAGTTGGTAGTAGTACTATAGTAGGTAGTAGTCCTATCGTAGTCCTATAGTAGGTAGTAGTCCTATAGTAGGTAGTAGTCCTATAGTAGTCCTATTGTAGGTAGTAGTCATATAGTAGGTAGTAGTCCTATAGTAGGTATTAGTCCTATAGTAGTCCTATAGTTGGTAGTAGTCCTATAGGAAGTCGTAGTCCTATAGTTGGCAGTAGTCCTATAGTAGGTAGTAGTCCTATAGTAGGTAGTAGTCCTATAGTAGTCCTATTGTAGGTAGTAGTCCTATAGTAGGTAGTAGTCCTATAGTAGTCCTATAGTAGGTAGTAGTCCTATAGTAAGTAGTAGTCCTATAGTAGGTAGTAGTCCTATAGTAGGTATTAGTCCTATAGTAGTCCTATAGTAGGTAGTAGTCCTATAGGAAGTCGTAGTCCTATAGTTGGCAGTAGTCCTATAGTAGGTAGTAGTCCTATAGTAGGTAGTAGTCCTATAGTAGTCCTATTGTGGGTAGTAGTCATATAGTAGGTAGTAGTCCTATAGTCGTCCTGTAGTAGGTAGTAGTCCTATAGTAAGTAGTAGTCCTATAGTAAGTAGTATTCCTATAGTAGTCCTATAGTAGGTAGTAGTCCTATAGTAGGTAGTAGTCATATAGTAATCCTATAGTAGTTAGTAGTCCTATAGTAGGTAGTAGTCCTGTAGTAGTCCTATAGTAGGTAGTAGTCCTATAGCAGGTAGTAGTCCTATTGTAGGTAGTAGTCCTTTAGTAGGTAGTAGTCCTACAGTAGGTAGTAGTCCTATAGTAGTGCTATAGTAGGTAGTAGTCCTATATTAGTCCTATAGTAGGTAGTAGTCCTATCGTAGTCCTATAGTAGGTAGTAGTCCTATAGTAAGTAGTAGTCCTATAGTAGGTAGTAGTCCTATAGTAGGTAGTAGTCATATTGTTGGTAGTAGTACTATAGTAGGTAGTAGTCCTATCGTAGTCCTATAGTAGGTAGTAGTCCTATAGTAGGTAGTAGTCCTATAGTAGTCCTATTGTAGGTAGTAGTCATATAGTAGGTAGTAGTCCTATAGTAGGTATTAGTCCTATAGTAGTCCTATAGTTGGTAGTAGTCCTATAGGAAGTCGTAGTCCTATAGTTGGCAGTAGTCCTATAGTAGGTAGTAGTCCTATAGTAGGTAGTAGTCCTATAGTAGTCCTATTGTAGGTAGTAGTCCTATAGTAGGTAGTAGTCCTGTAGTAGTCCTATAGTAGGTAGTAGTCCTATAGCAGGTAGTAGTCCTATTGTAGGTAGTAGTCCTTTAGTAGGTAGTAGTCCTACAGTAGGTAGTAGTCCTATAGTAGTGCTATGGTAGGTAGTAGTCCTATATTAGTCCTATAGTAGGTAGTATTCCTATATTAGTCCTATAGTAGGTAGTAGTCCGACAGTAGGTAGTAGTCCTATAGTAGTCCTATAGTAGGTAGTAGTCCTATAGTAGGTAGTAGTCCTATAGTAGTCCTATAGGAGGTAGTAGTCCTATAGTAGGTAGTAGTCCTATAGTAGTCCTATAGTTGTCCTATAGTAGTCCTATAGTAGTCCTATAGCAGGTAGTGGTCCTAAAGTAGGTAGTAGTCCTATAGTTGGTAGTAGTACTATAGTAGTTCTATAGTAGGTAGTAGTCCTACAGTAGTCCTATAGCAGGTAGTAGTCCTATAGTAGGTAGTAGTTCTGTATTAGTCCTATAGTAGGTAGTAGTCCTATAGTAGGTAGTAGTCCTATAGTTGGTAGTAGTACTATAGTAGGTAGTAGTCCTATAGTAGTCCTATAGTAGGTAGTAGTCCTATAGTAGGTAGTAGTCCTATAGTACGTAGTAGTCCTATAGTAGGTAGTAGTCCTATAGTAGTCCTATTGTAGGTAGTAGTCATATAGTAGGTAGTAGTCCTATAGTCGTCCTGTAGTGGTAGTAGTCCTATAGTAAGTAGTAGTCCTATAGTAAGTAGTATTCCTATAGTAGTCCTATAGTAGGTAGTAGTCCTATAGTAGGTAGTAGTCATATAGTAATCCTATAGTAGTTAGTAGTCCTATAGTAGGTAGTAGTCCTGTAGTAGTCCTATAGTAGGTAGTAGTCCTATAGCAGGTAGTAGTCCTATTGTAGGTAGTAGTCCTTTAGTAGGTAGTAGTCCTATAGTAGTCCTATAGTAGGTAGTAGTCCTACAGTCGTCCTATAGCAGGTAGTAGTCCTATAGTAGGTAGTAGTTCTGTATTAGTCCTATAGTAGGTAGTAGTCCTATAGTAGGTAGTAGTCCTATAGTTGGTAGTAGTACTATAGTAGGTAGTAGTCCTATCGTAGTCCTATAGTAGGTAGTAGTCCTATAGTAGGTAGTAGTCCTATAGTAGTCCTATTGTAGGTAGTAGTCATATAGTAGGTAGTAGTCCTATAGTAGGTATTAGTCCTATAGTAGTCCTATAGTTGGTAGTAGTCCTATAGGAAGTCGTAGTCCTATAGTTGGCAGTAGTCCTATAGTAGGTAGTAGTCCTATAGTAGGTAGTAGTCCTATAGTAGTCCTATTGTAGGTAGTAGTCCTATAGTAGGTAGTAGTCCTATAGTAGTCCTATAGTAGGTAGTAGTCCTATAGTAAGTAGTAGTCCTATAGTAGGTAGTAGTCCTATAGTAGGTATTAGTCCTATAGTAGTCCTATAGTAGGTAGTAGTCCTATAGGAAGTCGTAGTCCTATAGTTGGCAGTAGTCCTATAGTAGGTAGTAGTCCTATAGTAGGTAGTAGTCCTATAGTAGTCCTATTGTAGGTAGTAGTCATATAGTAGGTAGTAGTCCTATAGTCGTCCTGTAGTAGGTAGTAGTCCTATAGTAAGTAGTAGTCCTATAGTAAGTAGTATTCCTATAGTAGTCCTATAGTAGGTAGTAGTCCTATAGTAGGTAGTAGTCATATAGTAATCCTATAGTAGTTAGTAGTCCTATAGTAGGTAGTAGTCCTGTAGTAGTCCTATAGTAGGTAGTAGTCCTATAGCAGGTAGTAGTCCTATTGTAGGTAGTAGTCCTTTAGTAGGTAGTAGTCCTACAGTAGGTAGTAGTCCTATAGTAGTGCTATAGTAGGTAGTAGTCCTATATTAGTCCTATAGTAGGTAGTAGTCCTATCGTAGTCCTATAGTAGGTAGTAGTCCGACAGTAGGTAGTAGTCCTATAGTAGTCCTATAGTAGGTAGTAGTCCTATAGTAGGTAGTAGTCCTATAGTAGTCCTATAGGAGGTAGTAGTCCTATAGTAGGTAGTAGTCCTATAGTAGTCCTATAGTTGTCCTATAGTAGTCCTATAGTAGTCCTATAGCAGGTAGTGGTCCTAAAGTAGGTAGTAGTCCTATAGTAGGTAGTAGTCCTATAGTAGTCCTATAGTAGGTAGTAGTCCTACAGTCGTCCTATAGCAGGTAGTAGTCCTATAGTAGGAAGTAGTTCTGTATTAGTCCTATAGTAGGTAGTAGTCCTATAGTAGGTAGTAGTCATATTGTTGGTAGTAGTACTATAGTAGGTAGTAGTCCTATAGTAGTCCTATTGTAGGTAGTAGTCCTATAGTAGGTAGTAGTCCTGTAGTAGTCCTATAGTAGGTAGTAGTCCTATAGCAGGTAGTAGTCCTATTGTAGGTAGTAGTCCTTTAGTAGGTAGTAGTCCTACAGTAGGTAGTAGTCCTATAGTAGTGCTATGGTAGGTAGTAGTCCTATATTAGTCCTATAGTAGGTAGTATTCCTATATTAGTCCTATAGTAGGTAGTAGTCCGACAGTAGGTAGTAGTCCTATAGTAGTCCTATAGTAGGTAGTAGTCCTATAGTAGGTAGTAGTCCTATAGTAGTCCTATAGGAGGTAGTAGTCCTATAGTAGGTAGTAGTCCTATAGTAGTCCTATAGTTGTCCTATAGTAGTCCTATAGTAGTCCTATAGCAGGTAGTGGTCCTAAAGTAGGTAGTAGTCCTATAGTTGGTAGTAGTACTATAGTAGTTCTATAGTAGGTAGTAGTCCTACAGTAGTCCTATAGCAGGTAGTAGTCCTATAGTAGGTAGTAGTTCTGTATTAGTCCTATAGTAGGTAGTAGTCCTATAGTAGGTAGTAGTCCTATAGTTGGTAGTAGTACTATAGTAGGTAGTAGTCCTATAGTAGTCCTATAGTAGGTAGTAGTCCTATAGTAGGTAGTAGTCCTATAGTACGTAGTAGTCCTATAGTAGGTAGTAGTCCTATAGTAGTCCTATTGTAGGTAGTAGTCATATAGTAGGTAGTAGTCCTATAGTCGTCCTGTAGTAGGTAGTAGTCCTATAGTAAGTAGTAGTCCTATAGTAAGTAGTATTCCTATAGTAGTCCTATAGTAGGTAGTAGTCCTATAGTAGGTAGTAGTCATATAGTAATCCTATAGTAGTTAGTAGTCCTATAGTAGGTAGTAGTCCTGTAGTAGTCCTATAGTAGGTAGTAGTCCTATAGCAGGTAGTAGTCCTATTGTAGGTAGTAGTCCTTTAGTAGGTAGTAGTCCTATAGTAGTCCTATAGTAGGTAGTAGTCCTACAGTCGGTCCTATAGCAGGTAGTAGTCCTATAGTAGGTAGTAGTTCTGTATTAGTCCTATAGTAGGTAGTAGTCCTATAGTAGGTAGTAGTCCTATAGTTGGTAGTAGTACTATAGTAGGTAGTAGTCCTATCGTAGTCCTATAGTAGGTAGTAGTCCTATAGTAGGTAGTAGTCCTATAGTAGTCCTATTGTAGGTAGTAGTCATATAGTAGGTAGTAGTCCTATAGTAGGTATTAGTCCTATAGTAGTCCTATAGTTGGTAGTAGTCCTATAGGAAGTCGTAGTCCTATAGTTGGCAGTAGTCCTATAGTAGGTAGTAGTCCTATAGTAGGTAGTAGTCCTATAGTAGTCCTATTGTAGGTAGTAGTCCTATAGTAGGTAGTAGTCCTATAGTAGTCCTATAGTAGGTAGTAGTCCTATAGTAAGTAGTAGTCCTATAGTAGGTAGTAGTCCTATAGTAGGTATTAGTCCTATAGTAGTCCTATAGTAGGTAGTAGTCCTATAGGAAGTCGTAGTCCTATAGTTGGCAGTAGTCCTATAGTAGGTAGTAGTCCTATAGTAGGTAGTAGTCCTATAGTAGTCCTATTGTAGGTAGTAGTCATATAGTAGGTAGTAGTCCTATAGTCGTCCTGTAGTAGGTAGTAGTCCTATAGTAAGTAGTAGTCCTATAGTAAGTAGTATTCCTATAGTAGTCCTATAGTAGGTAGTAGTCCTATAGTAGGTAGTAGTCATATAGTAATCCTATAGTAGTTAGTAGTCCTATAGTAGGTAGTAGTCCTGTAGTAGTCCTATAGTAGGTAGTAGTCCTATAGCAGGTAGTAGTCCTATTGTAGGTAGTAGTCCTTTAGTAGGTAGTAGTCCTACAGTAGGTAGTAGTCCTATAGTAGTGCTATAGTAGGTAGTAGTCCTATATTAGTCCTATAGTAGGTAGTAGTCCTATCGTAGTCCTATAGTAGGTAGTAGTCCGACAGTAGGTAGTAGTCCTATAGTAGTCCTATAGTAGGTAGTAGTCCTATAGTAGGTAGTAGTCCTATAGTAGTCCTATAGGAGGTAGTAGTCCTATAGTAGGTAGTAGTCCTATAGTAGTCCTATAGTTGTCCTATAGTAGTCCTATAGTAGTCCTATAGCAGGTAGTGGTCCTAAAGTAGGTAGTAGTCCTATAGTAGGTAGTAGTCCTATAGTAGTCCTATAGTAGGTAGTAGTCCTACAGTCGTCCTATAGCAGGTAGTAGTCCTATAGTAGGAAGTAGTTCTGTATTAGTCCTATAGTAGGTAGTAGTCCTATAGTAGGTAGTAGTCATATTGTTGGTAGTAGTACTATAGTAGGTAGTAGTCCTATCGTAGTCCTATAGTAGGTAGTAGTCCTATAGTAGGTAGTAGTCCTATAGTAGTCCTATTGTAGGTAGTAGTCATATAGTAGGTAGTAGTCCTATAGTAGGTATTAGTCCTATAGTAGTCCTATAGTTGGTAGTAGTCCTATAGGAAGTCGTAGTCCTATAGTTGGCAGTAGTCCTATAGTAGGTAGTAGTCCTATAGTAGGTAGTAGTCCTATAGTAGTCCTATTGTAGGTAGTAGTCATATAGTAGGTAGTAGTCCTATAGTCGTCCTGTAGTAGGTAGTAGTCCTATAGTAAGTAGTAGTCCTATAGTAAGTAGTATTCCTATAGTAGTCCTATAGTAGGTAGTAGTCCTATAGTAGGTAGTAGTCCTATAGTAGTCCTATAGTAGTTAGTAGTCCTATAGTAGGTAGTAGTCCTGTAGTAGTCCTATAGTAGGTAGTAGTCCTATAGTAGGTAGTAGTCCTATAGTAGTCCTATAGGAGGTAGTAGTCCTATAGTAGGTAGTAGTCCTATAGTAGTCCTATAGTTGTCCTATAGTAGTCCTATAGTAGTCCTATAGCAGGTAGTGGTCCTAAAGTAGGTAGTAGTCCTATAGTTGGTAGTAGTACTATAGTAGTCCTTTAGTAGGTAGTAGTCCTACAGTAGTCCTATAGCAGGTAGTAGTCCTATAGTAGGTAGTAGTTCTGTATTAGTCCTATAGTAGGTAGTAGTCCTATAGTAGGTAGTAGTCCTATAGTTGGTAGTAGTACTATAGTAGGTAGTAGTCCTATAGTAGTCCTATAGTAGGTAGTAGTCCTATAGTAGGTAGTAGTCCTATAGCACGTAGTAGTCCTATAGTAGGTAGTAGTCCTATAGTAGTCCTATTGTAGGTAGTAGTCATATAGTAGGTAGTAGTCCTATAGTCGGTCCTGTAGTAGGTAGTAGTCCTATAGTAAGTAGTAGTCCTATAGTAAGTAGTATTCCTATAGTAGTCCTATAGTAGGTAGTAGTCCTATAGTAGGTAGTAGTCATATAGTAATCCTATAGTAGTTAGTAGTCCTATAGTAGGTAGTAGTCCTGTAGTAGTCCTATAGTAGGTAGTAGTCCTATAGCAGGTAGTAGTCCTATTGTAGGTAGTAGTCCTTTAGTAGGTGGTAGTCCTATAGTAGTCCTATAGTAGGTAGTAGTCCTACAGTCGTCCTATAGCAGGTAGTAGTCCTATAGTAGGTAGTAGTTCTGTATTAGTCCTATAGTAGGTAGTAGTCCTATAGTAGGTAGTAGTCCTATAGTTGGTAGTAGTACTATAGTAGGTAGTAGTCCTATCGTAGTCCTATAGTAGGTAGTAGTCCTATAGTAGGTAGTAGTCCTATAGTAGTCCTATTGTAGGTAGTAGTCATATAGTAGGTAGTAGTCCTATAGTAGGTATTAGTCCTATAGTAGTCCTATAGTTGGTAGTAGTCCTATAGGAAGTCGTAGTCCTATAGTTGGCAGTAGTCCTATAGTAGGTAGTAGTCCTATAGTAGGTAGTAGTCCTATAGTAGTCCTATTGTAGGTAGTAGTCCTATAGTAGGTAGTAGTCCTATAGAAGTCCTATAGTAGGTAGTAGTCCTATAGTAAGTAGTAGTCCTATAGTAGGTAGTAGTCCTATAGTAGGTATTAGTCCTATAGTAGTCCTATAGTAGGTAGTAGTCCTATAGGAAGTCGTAGTCCTATAGTTGGCAGTAGTCCTATAGTAGGTAGTAGTCCTATAGTAGGTAGTAGTCCTATAGTAGTCCTATTGTAGGTAGTAGTCATATAGTAGGTAGTAGTCCTATAGTCGTCCTGTAGTAGGTAGTAGTCCTATAGTAAGTAGTAGTCCTATAGTAAGTAGTATTCCTATAGTAGTCCTATAGTAGGTAGTAGTCCTATAGTAGGTAGTAGTCATATAGTAATCCTATAGTAGTTAGTAGTCCTATAGTAGGTAGTAGTCCTGTAGTAGTCCTATAGTAGGTAGTAGTCCTATAGCAGGTAGTAGTCCTATTGTAGGTAGTAGTCCTTTAGTAGGTAGTAGTCCTACAGTAGGTAGTAGTCCTATAGTAGTGCTATAGTAGGTAGTAGTCCTATATTAGTCCTATAGTAGGTAGTAGTCCTATAGTAGTCCTATAGTAGGTAGTAGTCCGACAGTAGGTAGTAGTCCTATAGTAGTCCTATAGTAGGTAGTAGTTCTATAGTAGGTAGTAGTCCTATAGTAGTCCTATAGGAGGTAGTAGTCCTATAGTAGGTAGTAGTCCTATAGTAGTCCTATAGTTGTCCTATAGTAGTCCTATAGTAGTCCTATAGCAGGTAGTGGTCCTAAAGTAGGTAGTAGTCCTATAGTAGGTAGTAGTCCTATAGTAGTCCTATAGTAGGTAGTAGTCCTACAGTCTTCCTATAGCAGGTAGTAGTCCTATAGTAGGAAGTAGTTCTGTATTAGTCCTATAGTAGGTAGTAGTCCTATAGTAGGTAGTAGTCCTATAGTTGGTAGTAGTACTATAGTAGGTAGTAGTCCTATCGTAGTCCTATAGTAGGTAGTAGTCCTATAGTAGGTAGTAGTCCTATAGTAGTCCTATTGTAGGTAGTAGTCATATAGTAGGTAGTAGTCCTATAGTAGGTATTAGTCCTATAGTAGTCCTATAGTTGGTAGTAGTCCTATAGGAAGTCGTAGTCCTATAGTTGGCAGTAGTCCTATAGTAGGTAGTAGTCCTATAGTAGGTAGTAGTCCTATAGTAGTCCTATTGTAGGTAGTAGTCATATAGTAGGTAGTAGTCCTATAGTCGTCCTGTAGTAGGTAGTAGTCCTATAGTAAGTAGTAGTCCTATAGTAAGTAGTATTCCTATAGTAGTCCTATAGTAGGTAGTAGTCCTATAGTAGGTAGTAGTCATATAGTAATCCTATAGTAGTTAGTAGTCCTATAGTAGGTAGTAGTCCTGTAGTAGTCCTATAGTAGGTAGTAGTCCTATAGCAGGTAGTAGTCCTATTGTAGGTAGTAGTCCTTTAGTAGGTAGTAGTCCTACAGTAGGTAGTAGTCCTATAGTAGTGCTATAGTAGGTAGTAGTCCTATATTAGTCCTATAGTAGGTAGTATTCCTATATTAGTCCTATAGTAGGTAGTAGTCCGACAGTAGGTAGTAGTCCTATAGTAGTCCTATAGTAGGTAGTAGTCCTATAGTAGTTAGTAGTCCTATAGTAGTCCTATAGGAGGTAGTAGTCCTATAGTAGGTAGTAGTCCTATAGTAGTCCTATAGTTGTCCTATAGTAGTCCTATAGTAGTCCTATAGCAGGTAGTGGTCCTAAAGTAGGTAGTAGTCCTATAGTTGGTAGTAGTACTATAGTAGTCCTATAGTAGGTAGTAGTCCTACAGTAGTCCTATAGCAGGTAGTAGTCCTATAGTAGGTAGTAGTTCTGTATTAGTCCTATAGTAGGTAGTAGTCCTATAGTAGGTAGTAGTCCTATAGTTGGTAGTAGTACTATAGTAGGTAGTAGTCCTATAGTAGTCCTATAGTAGGTAGTAGTCCTATAGTAGGTACTAGTCCTATAGTACGTAGTAGTCCTATAGTAGGTAGTAGTCCTATAGTAGTCCTATTGTAGGTAGTAGTCCTATAGTAGGTAGTAGTCCTATAGTAGGTAGTAGTCCTATAGTAGTCCTATTGTAGGTAGTAGTCATATAGTAGGTAGTAGTCCTATAGTAGGTATTAGTCCTATAGTAGTCCTATAGTAGGTAGTAGTCCTATAGGAAGTCGTAGTCCTATAGTTGGCAGTAGTCCTATAGTAGGTAGTAGTCCTATAGTAGGTAGTAGTCCTATAGTAGTCCTATTGTAGGTAGTAGTCATATAGTAGGTAGTAGTCCTATAGTCGTCCTGTAGTAGGTAGTAGTCCTATAGTAAGTAGTAGTCCTATAGTAAGTAGTATTCCTATAGTAGTCCTATAGTAGGTAGTAGTCCTATAGTAGGTAGTAGTCATATAGCAATCCTATAGTAGTTAGTAGTCCTATAGTAGGTAGTAGTCCTGTAGTAGTCCTATAGTAGGTAGTAGTCCTATAGCAGGTAGTAGTCCTATTGTAGGTAGTAGTCCTTTAGTAGGTAGTAGTCCTACAGTAGGTAGTAGTCCTATAGTAGTGCTATAGTAGGTAGTAGTCCTATATTAGTCCTATAGTAGGTAGTAGTCCTATAGTAGTCCTATAGTAGGTAGTAGTCCGACAGTAGGTAGTAGTCCTATAGTAGTCCTATAGTAGGTAGTAGTCCTATAGTAGGTAGTAGTCCTATAGTAGTCCTATAGGAGGTAGTAGTCCTATAGTAGGTAGTAGTCCTATAGTAGTCCTATAGTTGTCCTATAGTAGTCCTATAGTAGTCCTAAAGTAGGTAGTAGTCCTATAGTTGGTAGTAGTACTATAGTAGTCCTATAGTAGGTAGTAGTCCTACAGTAGTCCTATAGCAGGTAGTAGTCCTATAGTAGGTAGTAGTTCTGTATTAGTCCTATAGTAGGTAGTAGTCCTATAGTAGGTAGTAGTCCTATAGTTGGTAGTAGTACTATAGTAGGTAGTAGTCCTATAGTAGTCCTATAGTAGGTAGTAGTCCTATAGTAGGTAGTAGTCCTATAGTACGTAGTAGTCCTATAGTAGGTAGTAGTCCTATAGTAGTCCTATTGTAGGTAGTAGTCCATATAGTAGGTAGTAGTCCTATAGTAGGTAGTAGTCCTGTAGTAGTCCTATAGTAGGTAGTAGTCCTATAGCAGGTAGTAGTCCTATTGTAGGTAGTAGTCCTTTAGTAGGTAGTAGTCCTACAGTAGGTAGTAGTCCTATAGTAGTGCTATAGTAGGTAGTAGTCCTATATTAGTCCTATAGTAGGTAGTAGTCCTATAGTAGTCCTATAGTAGGTAGTAGTCCGACAGTAGGTAGTAGTCCTATAGTAGTCCTATAGTAGGTAGTAGTCCTATAGTAGGTAGTAGTCCTATAGTAGTCCTATAGGAGGTAGTAGTCCTATAGTAGGTAGTAGTCCTATAGTAGTCCTATAGTTGTCCTATAGTAGTCCTATAGTAGTCCTAAAGTAGGTAGTAGTCCTATAGTTGGTAGTAGTACTATAGTAGTCCTATAGTAGGTAGTAGTCCTACAGTAGTCCTATAGCAGGTAGTAGTCCTATAGTAGGTAGTAGTTCTGTATTAGTCCTATAGTAGGTAGTAGTCCTATAGTAGGTAGTAGTCCTATAGTTGGTAGTAGTACTATAGTAGGTAGTAGTCCTATAGTAGTCCTATAGTAGGTAGTAGTCCTATAGTAGGTAGTAGTCCTATAGTACGTAGTAGTCCTATAGTAGGTAGTAGTCCTATAGTAGTCCTATTGTAGGTAGTAGTCATATAGTAGGTAGTAGTCCTATAGTCGTCCTGTAGTAGGTAGTAGTCCTATAGTAAGTAGTAGTCCTATAATGAGTAGTATTCCTATAGTAGTCCTATAGTAGGTAGTAGTCCTATAGTAGGTAGTAGTCATATAGTAATCCTATAGTAGTTAGTAGTCCTATAGTAGGTAGTAGTCCTGTAGTAGTCCTAAAGCAGGTAGTAGTCCTATAGTAGGTACTAGTTCTGTATTAGTCCTATAGTAGGTTGTAGTCCTATAGTTGGTAGTAGTACTATAGTAGGTAGTAGTCCTATAGTAGTCCTATAGTAGGTAGTAGTCCTATAGTAGGTAGTAGTCCTATAGTAGGTAGTAGTCCTATAGTAGGTAGTAGTCCTATAGTAGTCCTATTTTAGGTAGTAGTCATATAGTAGGTAGTAGTCCGACAGTAGGTAGTAGTCCTATAGTAGTCCTATAGTAGGTAGTAGTCCTATAGTAGTTAGTAGTCCTATAGTAGTCCTATAGGAGGTAGTAGTCCTATAGTAGGTAGTAGTCCTATAGTAGTCCTATAGTTGTCCTATAGTAGTCCTATAGTAGTCCTATAGCAGGTAGTGGTCCTAAAGTAGGTAGTAGTCCTATAGTTGGTAGTAGTACTATAGTAGTCCTATAGTAGGTAGTAGTCCTACAGTAGTCCTATAGCAGGTAGTAGTCCCATAGTAGGTAGTAGTTCTGTATTGGTCCTATAGTAGGTAGTAGTCCTATAGTAGGTAGTAGTCCTATAGTTGGTAGTAGTACTATAGTAGGTAGTAGTCCTATAGTAGTCCTATAGTAGGTAGTAGTCCTATAGTAGGTACTAGTCCTATAGTACGTAGTAGTCCTATAGTAGGTGGTAGTCCTATAGTAGTCCTATTGTAGGTAGTAGTCCTATAGTAGGTAGTAGTCCTATAGTAGGTAGTAGTCCTATAGTAGTCCTATTGTAGGTAGTAGTCATATAGTAGGTAGTAGTCCTATAGTAGGTATTAGTCCTATAGTAGTCCTATAGTAGGTAGTAGTCCTATAGGAAGTCGTAGTCCTATAGTTGGCAGTAGTCCTATAGTAGGTAGTAGTCCTATAGTAGGTAGTAGTCCTATAGTAGTCCTATTGTAGGTAGTAGTCATATAGTAGGTAGTAGTCCTATAGTGCGTCCTGTAGTAGGTAGTAGTCCTATAGTAAGTAGTAGTCCTATAGTAAGTAGTATTCCTATAGTAGTCCCATAGTAGGTAGTAGTCCTATAGTAGGTAGTAGTCATATAGTAATCCTATAGTAGTTAGTAGTCCTATAGTAGGTAGTAGTCCTGTAGTAGTCCTATAGTAGGTAGTAGTCCTATAGCAGGTAGTAGTCCTATTGTAGGTAGTAGTCCTTTAGTAGGTAGTAGTCCTACAGTAGGTAGTAGTCCTATAGTAGTGCTATAGTAGGTAGTAGTCCTATATTAGTCCTATAGTAGGTAGTAGTCCTATAGTAGTCCTATAGTAGGTAGTAGTCCGATAGTAGGTAGTAGTCCTATAGTAGTCCCATAGTAGGTAGTAGTCCTATAGTAGGTAGTAGTCCTATAGTAGTCCTATAGGAGGTAGTAGTCCTATAGTAGGTAGTAGTCCTATAGTAGTCCTATAGTTGTCCTATAGTAGTCCTATAGTAGTCCTAAAGTAGGTAGTAGTCCTATAGTTGGTAGTAGTACTATAGTAGTCCTATAGTAGGTAGTAGTCCTACAGTAGTCCTATAGCAGGTAGTAGTCCTATAGTAGGTAGTGGTTCTGTATTAGTCCCATAGTAGGTAGTAGTCCTATAGTAGGTAGTAGTCCTATAGTTGGTAGTAGTACTATAGTAGGTAGTAGTCCTATAGTAGTCCTATAGTAGGTAGTAGTCCTATAGTAGGTAGTAGTCCTATAGTACGTAGTAGTCCTATAGTAGGTAGTAGTCCTATAGTAGTCCTATTGTAGGTAGTAGTCATATAGTAGGTAGTAGTCCTATAGTAGGTAGTAGTCCTGTAGTAGTCCTATAGTAGGTAGTAGTCCTATAGCAGGTAGTAGTCCTATTGTAGGTAGTAGTCCTTTAGTAGGTAGTAGTCCTACAGTAGGTAGTAGTCCTATAGTAGTGCTATAGTAGGTAGTAGTCCTATATTAGTCCTATAGTAGGTAGTAGTCCTATAGTAGTCCTATAGTAGGTAGTAGTCCGACAGTAGGTAGTAGTCCTATAGTAGTCCTATAGTAGGTAGTAGTCCTATAGTAGGTAGTAGTCCTATAGTAGTCCTATAGGAGGTAGTAGTCCTATAGTAGGTAGTAGTCCTATAGTAGTCCTATAGTTGTCCTATAGTAGTCCTATAGTAGTCCTAAAGTAGGTAGTAGTCCTATAGTTGGTAGTAGTACTATAGTAGTCCTATAGTAGGTAGTAGTCCTACAGTAGTCCTATAGCAGGTAGTAGTCCTATAGTAGGTAGTAGTTCTGTATTAGTCCTATAGTGGTGTAGTCCTATAGTAGGTAGTAGTCCTATAGTTGGTAGTAGTACTATAGTAGGTAGTAGTCCTATAGTAGTCCTATAGTAGGTAGTAGTCCTATAGTTGGTAGTAGTCCTATAGTACGTAGTAGTCCTATAGTAGGTAGTGGTCCTATAGTAGTCCTATTGTGGGTAGTAGTCATATAGTAGGTAGTAGTCCTATAGTCGTCCTGTAGTAGGTAGTAGTCCTATAGTAAGTAGTAGTCCTATAATGAGTAGTATTCCTATAGTAGTCCTATAGTAGGTAGTAGTCCTATAGTAGGTAGTAGTCATATAGTAATCCTATAGTAGTTAGTAGTCCTATAGTAGGTAGTAGTCCTGTAGTAGTCCTATAGCAGGTAGTAGTCCTATAGTAGGTACTAGTTCTGTATTAGTCCTATAGTAGGTTGTAGTCCTATAGTTGGTAGTAGTACTATAGTTAGTAGTCCTATAGTAGTAGTAGTCCTATAGTAGGTAGTAGTCCTATAGTAGGTAGTAGTCCTATACGTAGGTAGTAGTCCTATAGTAGTCCTATATTAGGTAGTAGTCATATAGTAGGTAGTAGTCCTATAGTAGGTATTAGTCCTATAGTAGTCCTATAGTAGGTAGTAGTCCTATAGTAAGTCGTAGTCCTATAGTTGGCAGTAGTCCTATAGTAGGTAGTAGTCCTATAGTAGGTAGTAGTCCTATAGTGTCCTATTGTAGGTAGTAGTCATATAGTAGGTAGTAGTCCTATAGTAGTCCTATAGTAGGTAGTAGTCCTATAGTAGGTAGTAGTCCTATAGTAGTAGTATTCCTATAGTAGTCCTATAGTAGGTAGTAGTCCTATAGTAGGTAGTAGTCATATAGTAATCCTATAGTAGTTAGTAGTCCTATAGTTGGTAGTAGTCCTATAGTAGTCCTATAGTAGGTAGTAGTACTATAGCAGGTAGTAGTCCTATTGTAGGTAGTAGTCCTTTAGTAGGTAGTAGTCCTACAGTAGGTAGTAGTCCTATAGTCGTCCTATATGTAGGTAGTAGTCCTATATTAGTCCTATAGTAGGTAGTAGTCCTATAGTAGTCCTATAGTAGGTAGTAGTCCTACAGTAGGTAGTAGTCCTATAGTAGTCCCATAGTAGGTAGTAGTCCTATAGTAGGTAGTAGTCCTAGCTAGTAGTCCTATAGTAGGTAGTAGTCCTATAGTAGGTAGTAGTCCTATAGTAGTCCTATAGTTGTCTAGTAGTCCTATAGTAGTCCTATGCAGGTGGTGGTCCTAAGTTAGGTAGTAGTCCTATAGTAGGTAGTAGTCCTATAGTAGTCCCGTAGTGGGTAGTAGTCCTACAGTAGTCCCATAGCAGGTAGTAGTCCTATGGTTGGTAGTAGTTCTGTAGTAGTCCTATAGTAGGTAGTAGTCCTATAGTAGTGTAGTCCTATAGTTGGTAGTAGTCCTATAGTAGGTAGTAGTCCTATAGTTCTTAGTGGTAGTAGTCCATAGTAGGTAGTAGTCCTATAGTAGTCCTAGTGGTAGTAGTCCTATAGTAGGTAGTAGTCCTATAGTCGTCCTATAGTAGGTAGTAGTCCTATGTAGTAGTAGTCCTATAGTAGGTAGTAGTCCTATAGTAGTCCTATAGTTGGTAGTAGTCCTATAGTGGTAGTGTCTATAGTAATCCTTAGTAGTATAGTAGGTAGTAGTCCTGTAGTAGTCCTATAGTAGGTAGTAGTCCTATAGTGGTAGTGTCCTAGTAGTAGTCCTTTAGTAGGTAGTAGTCCTGTAGTAGTCCTATAGTAGGTAGTAGTCCTATAGTAGGTAGTAGTCCTATAGTAGGTAGTAGTCCTATAGTAGTGCTAGTAGTTTAGTAGTCCTGACAGTAGGTAGTAGTCCTATAGTAGTCCTATAGTAGGTAGTAGTCCTATAGTAGGTAGTGTCCTATAGTAGTCCTATAGTGGTAGTAGTCCTATAGTAGGTGGTAGTCCTATAGTGGTCTAGTAGTCCTAGTAGTCCTATAGTAGGTAGTGGTCCTATAGTAGTCTATGTTCTATAGTAGTCCTATAGTAGGTAGTAGTCCTATAGTGGGTAGTAGTCCTATAGTAGGTAGTAGTCCTATAGTAGTCCTATAGTAGGTAGTAGTCCTATAGCAGGTAGTAGTCATAGTAGGTAGTAGTTCTGGACGTAGTAGTCCTATAGTAGGTGGTAGTCCTATGTAGGTGTAGTCCTATAGTTGGTAGTAGTCCTATAGTAGGTAGTAGTCCTATAGTAGTCCTATAGTAGGTAGTAGTCCTATAGTAGTAGTAGTCCTATAGTAGTAGTCCTATAGTAGGTAGTAGTCCTGTAGTAGTCCTATTGTAGGTAGTAGTCCTATAGTAGGTAGTAGTCCTATGTGGTAGTAGTCCTGTAGTAGTAGTCCTATTATACTATGTAGGTAGTAGTCCTATAGTAGGTAGTAGTCCTATAGTAGGTAGTAGTCCTATGAGTCCTTATAGGTGTAGTCCTATAGTAGTCCATAGTAGGTAGTAGTCCTATAGGTAGAGTCCTATAGTGTAGTAGTCCTTATCCTATTCTTATAGTAGTCTATAGTAGGTGGTGTCCTATATAGTAGGTAGTAGTCCTATAGTAGGTAGTAGTCCTATAGTAGTCCTATAGTAGGTAGTAGTCCTATAGTGTCCTATTAGAGTAGTCCTATAGTAGGTAGTAGTCCTTATAGTCCTATGTAGTAGTCCTATGGGTAGTCCTATAGTTGGTGTAGTCCATGTAGGTGTAGTCCTATGTAGGTAGTAGTCCTATAGTAGTCCTATTGTAGGTAGTAGTCCTATAGTAGGTAGTAGTCCTATAGTTGTAGAGTCCTATAGTGGGTAGTAGTCCTATAGTTAGGTAGTAGTCCTATAGTGGTAGTAGTCCTATAGTAGTCCTATAGTAGGTAGTAGTCCTATAGTAAGTAGTATTCCTATAGTGGTCCTATAGTAGTTGTCCTAGTAGTAGTAGTCCTATAGTTAGTCCTATAGTAGTTAGTGGTCCTATAGTAGGTAGTAGTCCTTAAGTCCTATAGTAGGTAGTAGTCCTATAGTAGGTAGTAGTCCTATAGTTCCTATGTGGTAGTGGTCCTATATTAGTCCTATAGTAGGCAGTAGTCCTATGTAGTCCTGATAGTAGGTAGTAGTCCATAGTCAGTAGTAGTCCTTAGTGAGTCCTATAGTAGGTAGTAGTCCTATAGTAAGTAGTAGTCCTATAGTAGTCCTATAGGAGGTAGTAGTCCTATAGTAGTAGTAGTCCTATAGTAGTCTATAGTTGTCTATGGTAGTAGTCCTTAGTAGTCCTATAGTAGGTAGTAGTCCTATTGTGGGTAGTAGTCCTTAGTAGGTAGTAGTCCTATAGTAGTCCTATAGTAGGTAGTAGTCCTACAAGTAGTCCCATAGTAGGTAGTAGTCCTTTGTGTGGTCTATTTAGTCCTATAGTAGGTAGTAGTCCTATAGTAGGTAGTAGTCCTAGTAAGTAGTAGTCCTATAGTGGTAGTAGTCCTATAGTGTCTGGTAGTAGTCCTGTAGTAGGTAGTAGTCCTAGTAGTTGTATAGTAGTCCTATAGTATTATCCTATAGTAGGTATAGTCCTATAGTAGTCCTATAGTTGTGGTAGTCCTATTGTCCTTAGTTGGTAGTAGTCCTATAGTATCCTATAGTAGGTAGTAGTCCTATAGTAGTCCTATGTAGGTGAAGTAGTAGCCTATAGTTGGTAGTAGTCCTTGTAGGGTGGTAGTCCTATAGTTGGTAGTCCTATAATAGGTAGTAGTCCTATAGTAGTCCTATAGTAGGTAGTAGTCCTATAGTGGTAGTAGTCCTATTAGTAGTCCTATGTAGGTAGTAGTCCTATAGTGGAGGTAGTAGTCCTATAGTAATCCCATAGTAGGTAGTAGTCCTATAGTAAGTAGTAATCCTATAGTAGCGTAGTCCTATAGTAGGTAGTAAGTCCTATAGTAGTTAGTAGTCCTTTGTAGTCCTATATTTATAGTAGTCCTATAGTGTCCTATAGTTGGTAGTAGTCCTACAGTAGGTAGTAGTCATTAGTTGGTAGTATAACTTTAGTAGTCCTATAGCAGGTAGTAGTCCTATAGTAGTTATATAGTAGTAGTCCTATAGTTGGTAGTAGTCCTATATTGTCCTGGTGTAGTCCTATAGTGGGTGGGGGTAGTCCTATAGTTTGTAGTCCTATAGTAGGTAGTAGTCCTTAGTAGTCCTTTAGTAGGTAGTAGTCCTATAGTAGATCCTATAGTAGTAGTAGTCCTATAGTAGGTGGTAGTCCTGTAGTAGTCCTATAGCAGGTAGTAGTCATATAGTAGGTAGTAGTCCTATTTGTGGTAGGTAGTAGTCCTATAGTAGGTAGTAGTCCTATAAGTAGTCTATAGTAGTCCTATAGTAGGTAGTAGTCCTATAGTGGAAGTTCTAGTAAGTCCTATAGTTGTCCTATATAGGTAGTAGTCCTGTGTAGTCCTAGTAGGTAGTAGTCCTCATAGCAGGAGTAGTCCTATAGTAGGTAGTAGTCCTGTAGTAGGTTGAGTCCTATAGTAGTCCTATAGTAGGTGTAGTCCGTAGTCCTATAGGTGGTAGTCCTATAGTAGTTCTTTTGTCCAATAGTAGGTGTAGTCCTATAGTGGTGTAGTCCTATAGTTGGTAGTAGTCTATTAGGTGGTAGTCCTATAGTAGTCCTATAGTAACTTAGTAGTCCTACTTAGTAGGTAGTGTCCTAGTAGTAGTCCTATAGTGGTAGTAGTCGGTAGTAGTCCTATAGTAGGGTATGCATTAGTCCTCACTATTGGTAGTCCTATAGTAGCTGGGTTTAGTCCTATAGTAGGTGGTAAGTCCTGTAGTTGTTAGTAGTCCTATCGTAGGTAGTAGTCCTATAGTAGGTGTAGTTGTAGTCCTGTGGTAGTAGTCCTATAGTAGGTAGTGTCCTATAGTAGTCCTATAGTAGGTAGTAGTCCTATAGTAAGTATAGTCCTATAGTAGGTAGTAGTCCTATAGTAGGTATTAGTCCTATAGTAGTCCCATAGTAGGTAGTAGTCCTATAGTGATGTCGTAGTCCTATAGTTGGTAGTCCTATAGTAGGTAGCCTATAGTAGGTAGTAGTCCTATAGTAGTCCTATTGTAGGTAGTAGTCATATAGTAGGTAGTAGTCCTATAGTGGTCCTGTAGTAGGTGTAGTCCTATAGTTAGTAGTCCTATAGTAAGTGTGGTCCTATTAGTAGTCCTATAGTAGGTAGTAGTCCTATAGTAGTTGTGTCATATAGTATATTGCCTATAGTAGGTAGTAGTCCTATAGTAGGTAGTAGTCCTGTAGTAGTCCTGTAGTAGGTAGTAGTCCTATAGCAGGTGGTAGTCCTATTGTAGGTGGTAGTCCTATAGTAGGTAGTAGTCCTACGGTGGTCCTATAGTAGTCCTAAGTAGGTAGTAGTCCTATATTGTTGTCCTATAGTAGGTAGTAGTCCTGTAGTAGTCCTATAGTAGTAGTAGTCCCCACATAGTAGTAGTCCTATAGTAGTCCTATAGTAGGTGTAGTCCTATATGGTAGTAGTCCTATGTAGTCCTATAGTAGGTAGTAGTCCATAGTGGTAGTAGTCCTATGTGTCCTATAGTCCTGTCCTATAGTAGTCCTATAGTAGTCCTATAGTCGGTAGTAGTCCTATAGTTGGTAGTAGTCCCATAGTCAGGTGGTAGTCCTATAGTAGTCCTATAGTAGGTGGTCCTACAGTGTCTATAGTAGGTAGTAGTCCTATAGTGGTAGTAGTCCTGTATTAGTCCTATAGTAAGTAGTAGTCCTATGTAGGTAGTAGTCCTATAGTTGGTAGTTGTCCTATAGTAGGTAGTAGTCCTTGTAGTCCTATAGTAGGTAGTAGTCCTATAGTTGGTAGTAGTCTATAGTAGTCCTATAGTAGGTGTAGTCTTATATGGTAGTAGTCCTATAGTAGGTAGTAGTCCTATAGTAGTCCTATAGTAGGTATAGTCCTATAGTAAGTGAATCCTATAGTTGCAGTTAGTCCTATAGTTGGTAGTAGTCTATTGTAGTAGTCCTATAGTAGTCCTATTGTAAGTGTAGTCCTTAGTTGTATGTCCTATAGTAGTCCTAGTTGGTAGTAGTCCTAGAAGTAGTAGTCCTATAGTAAGTGATCCTATATAGTCCTACAGTTTAGTGTCCTGTAGTTGGTAGCAGTCCCTAACTATAGCAGTTAGTAGCCTATGTAGGTAGTCCTGTAGTAGTCCTATAGTGGTAGTAGTCCTGTAGCGGTAGTAGTCCTTGTAAGGTATTGTCCTTAGTAGGTAGTAGTCCTATAGTTGGTAGTAGTCCTTAGTGTGCTTAGTATAGTGTCCTATAGTAGTCCTATAGTAGGCAGTAGTCCTATATTAGTCCTATAGTAGGTAGTAGTCATAGTAGTTGTCCTATAGTAGTCCTATAGTAGGTAGTAGTCCTATAGTAGGTAGTAGTCCTATAGTAGTCCTATAGGAGGTAGTGTCCTATGTGTATATCCTATAGTAGTCCTATAGTTGTCTAGTAGTCCTGTAGTAGTCCTATAGTAGGTGTGGTCCTATAGTTGGTAGTTCTGTAGTTGGTAGTAGTCCTTAGTAGTCCTATATTAGGTAGTAGTCCTATAGTAGTCCTATAGTAGGTAGAAGTCCTATAGTATAGTGTCTTTAGTCCTATAGTGGGTAGTAGTCCTATAGTAGGTAAGTCCTTGTTGGTGTAGTCTATAGTGTAGTAGTCCTATAGTTGTTAGTCCTATAGTAGGTGGTAGTCCTAAGTAGTTAGTAGTCCTATAGTAGTAGTAGTCCTATAGTAGTCCTATAGTAGGTGTAGTCCTATAGTAGGTAGTAGTCCTATAGTAGGTAGTAGTCCTATAGTAGATCCTATAGTAGGTAGTAGTCCTATAGTAGGTGGTAGTCCTATAGTAGGTGGTAGTCCTATAGTAGTCCTATAGTAGGTAGTGTCCTATAGTGTTAGTCCTATAGTTGGTAGTAGTCCTATAGTTTGTCCTATAGTAGGTAGTAGTCCTATTAGTAGTCCTATAGTTGGTAGTAGTCCTATAGTAGGTAGTAGTCCTTAGTGTCCTAGTAGGTTAGTCCTATAGTATAGTCCTACAGTAGTAGTTTCCTAAGCAGTCCTATAGTAGGTAGTAGTCCCTTATAGTAGGTAGTGGTCCTATAGTAGTCCTATAGTTAAGGTAGTAGTCCTATAGTAGGTGCAGTCCTTATTAGTCCTATGTGGTAGTAGTCCTAGCAGGTAGTAGTCCTATTCGTAGGTAGTAGTCCTTTAGTAGGTAGTAGTCCTACAGTAGGTGGTAGTCCTATAGTAGTGTGCTATAGGTTAGGTGTAGTCCTATAGTCTATAGTAGGTAGTAGTCCTATAGTAGTCCTATAGTAGGTGGTAGTCCTATAGTAAGTGTAGTCCTATAGTAGTCCTATAGTAGGTAGTAGTCCTATAGTAGGTAGTAGTCCTATAGTAGTTAGTAGGTTAGTAGTCCCCTATAGTAGGTAGTAGTCCTATGTCCTATAGTTGTCCTAGTAGTCCTTAGTGGTCCTATAGTAGGTAGTAGTCCTATAGTTGGTAGTAGTACTATAGTTGAGCCTTAGTTGGTAGTAGTCCTATAGTAGTCCTATAGCAGGTAGTAGTCCTATAGTAGGTAGTAGTTCTGTATTGTCCTTAGTAGGTAGTAGTCCTATAGTAGGTAGTAGTCCTATAGTTAGTAGTAGTCCTATAGTAGGTGTAGTCCTATAGTAGTCCTATAGTAGTAGTCCTATAGTAGGTGGTGAGTCCTATAGTAGGTAGTAGTCCTATAGTTGGTGTAGTCCTACAGTAGTCCTACTGTAGGTAGTAGTCCTATTTTAGTAGGTAGTAGTCCTATAGTAGGTAGTAGTCCTGTAGTAGTCCTATAGCAGGTGTAGTCTCTATAGCAGGTAGTAGTCCTATAGTGGGCCAGTAGTCCTATAGTTGGTAGTAGTCCTACAGTTGGTAGTAGTCCTTAGTCTTAGTCGGTAGTAGTCCTATATTGTCCTATAGTAGGTATAGTCCTAGAGTATCCTATAGTGGTAGTAGTCCGCAGTAGTAGTAGTCCTATAGTAGTCCTATAGTAGGTAGTAGTCCTATGGTGGTAGTAGTCCTATAGTAGTCCTTAGGTAGTAGTCCTATAGTAGGTAGTTAGTCCTAGCTAGTAGTAGTTCCTATAGTAGTAGTCCTATGTCCTATAGTGCGTAGTAGTCCTATTGTTGGTAGTGTCCTATAGTAGTTCCTATGTGGTAGTAGTCCTACAGTAGTCCTATAGCAGGTAGTAGTCCTATAGTAGGTATAGTTCTATATAGTCGCTCTATAGTAGGTAGCAGTCCCATAGTAAGTAGTAGTCCTATAGTTGGTAGTAGTCCTGTCAGTAGGTGGTCCTATAGTAGTCCTATAGTGGGTAGTAGTCCTATAGTAGGTAGTAGTCCTATAGTACGTAGTAGTCCTGTATTGGGTAGTAGTCTATAGTAGGAGTCCTATTGGTAGTAGTCCTATAGTAGGTAGTAGTCCTATGAGTGGTCCTGTAGGTAGGTAGTAGTCCTATAGTAATAGAGTCCTATAGTGAGTAGTATTCCTATAGTAGTCCTATAGTAGGTGTAGTGTCCTATAGTAGGTAGTAGTCACTATAGTAATCCTATAGTAGATAGTAGTCCTATAGTAGGTAGTAGTCCTGTAGCAGTCCTATAGTAGGTAGTAGTCCTATAGTAGGTATGTTCTTTTAGTCCTATAGTAGGTAGTAGTCCTTAGTTGGTAGTAGTCCTATAGTAGGTAGTAGTCCTATAGTAGTCCTATAGTAGGTAGTAGTCCTATAGTAGGTAGTTCCTATAGTAGGTAGTAGTCCTATAGTAGGTAGTAGTCCTATAGTAGTCCTCCTATTTAGGTGTAGTCCCATAGTGGTAGTAGTCCTATAGTAGGTAGTGTCCTATATAGTCCTATAGTAGGTAGTAGTCCTATAGTAGGTAGTAGTCAGCTATAGTAGTCCTATAGGAGGTAGTAGTCCTATAGTGATGGTAGTAGTCCTATAGTGTCTTCCTATAGTTGTCCTATAGTAGTCCTATAGTAGTCCTATAGCAGGTAGTGGTCCTAAAGTAGGTGTAGTCCTATAGTAGGTAGTAGTCCTATAGTAGTCCTATAGTAGGTAGTAGTCCTATAGTAGTCCTATAGCAGTTAGTAGTCCTATAGTAGGTAGTAGTTCTGTATAGTCCTATGGTAGGTGTAGTCCTATAGTAGGTAGTAGTCCTATAGTTGGTAGTAGTCCTATAGTAGGTAGTGGTCCTATAGTAGTCCTATAGTAGGTAGTAGTCCTATAGTAGGTACGTAGTCCTACTAGTAGGTAGTAGTCCTATAGTAGGTAGTAGTCCTATAGTAGTCCTATTGTGGTGGTAGTCCTATAGTTGCTAGTAGTCCTATAGTGGTAGTAGTCCTATAGTAGCCTAGTAAGTGTAGTCCTATAGTAGGTAGTAGTCCTATAGTAGGTAATAGTCCTATAGTAGTCCTATAGTGGTGTAGTCCTATAGGAAGTCGTAGTCCTATAGTTGGCAGTAGTCCTATAGTAGGTAGTAGTCCTATAGTAGGTAGTAGTCCTATAGTAGTCCTATTGTGGTAGTAGTCCTATAGTAGGTAGTGTCCTAGTGCCTGTAGAGGTAGTAGTCTTGTAGTAGTAGTCCTATAGGTAGTCCATAGTAGTCCTATAGTAGGTAGTAGTCCTATAGTAGGTTGTAGTCATATAAGTAATCCTATAGTAGTTAGTAGTCCTATAGTAGGTGTAGTCCTGTAGTAGTCCTATAGTAGGTAGTGGTCCTATAGCAGGTGTAGTCCTATAGGTAGTAGTCCTTTAGTCAGGTAGTAGTCCTACAGTTGGTAGTAGTCCTATAGTAGTCCTATAGTAGGTAGTAGTCCTATATTAGTCCTATAGTAGGTCTAGTAGTCCTATAGTAGTCCTATAGTAGGTAGTAGTCCGACAGTGGTAGTAGTCCTATAGTAGTCCCATAGTAGGTAGTGGTCCTATAGTAGGTAGTAGTCCTATAGTAGGTCTCCTATAGGAGGTAGTAGTCCTATAGTAGGTAGTAGTCCTATGTGTAGTTCTCTATAGTTTGTCCTATAGTAGTCCTATAGTAGTCTCTAAAGTAGGTAGTAGTCCTATAGTAGGTAGTAGTCCTATAGTAGTCCTATAGTAGGTAGTAGTCCTACAGTGGTCCTATAGCAGGTAGTAGTCCTATAGTAGGTAGTAGTTCTGTAGTCCTATAGTAGGTAGTAGTCCTATAGTAGGTAGTAGTCCTATAGTTGGTAGTAGTACTATAGTTGGTAGTAGTCCTATAGTAGTCCTATAGTAGGTAGTAGTCCTATAGTAGGTAGTAGTCCTATGGTACGTGTAGTCCTTATAGTAGTGTAGTCCTATAGTAGTCCTATTGTAGGTAGTAGTCATATAGTAGGTAGTAGTCCTATAGTAGGTAGTAGTCCTGCAGTTTAGTCCTATAGTAGGTAGTAGTCCTATAGGTAGTAGTCCTATTGTAGGGGTAGTGTCCTTTAGTTGGTAGTAGTCCTACAGTAGTGTCTTAGTGCTTAGTGGTGTAGTCCTATATTAGTCCTATAGTAGGTAGTAGTCCTATAGTAGTCCTATAGTAGGTAGTAGTCCGGGACAGTAGGTAGTGGTCCTATAGTAGTCCTATAGTAGGTAGTAGTCCTATAGTAGGTGGTAGTCCTATAGTAGTCCTATAGTAGGTAGTAGTCCTATAGTAGGTAGTAGTCCTATAGTAGTCCTATAGTTGTCTAGTAGTCCTATAGTAGTCCTAAGGTAGTAGTCCTATAGTTGGTAGTAGTACTATAGTAGTCCTATAGTAGGTAGTAGTCCTACAGTAGTCCTATAGCAGGTAGTAGTCCTATAGTAGGTAAGTAGTCTGTAGTAGTCCTATAGTAGGTAGTAGTCCTATAGTAGGTAGTGGTCCTATAGTTGGTAGTAGTCCTATAGCAGGTGGTAGTCCTATAGTAGTCCTATAGTAGGTAGTAGTCCTATAGTAGGTAGTAGTCCTATAGTACGTAGTAGTCCTATAGTAGGTAGTAGTCCTATAGTAGTCCTATTGTAGGTAGTAGTCATATTAGTAGGTAGTAATCCTATAGTCGTCCTGTAGTAGGTAGTAGTCCTATAGTAAGTAGTAGTCCTATAGTGAGTAGTATCCTATAGTAGTCCCATAGTAGGTAGTAGTCGCTATAGTAGGTAGTAGTCATATAGTAATCCTATAGTAGTTAGTAGTCCTATAGTAGGTAGTAGTCCTGTAGTAGTCCTATAGCAGGTAGTAGTCCTATAGTAGGTACTAGTTCTTATTAGTCCTATAGTTTGTAGTCCTATAGTTGGTAGTAGTCGCTATAGTAGGTAGTAGTCCTATAGTAGTCCTATAGTAGGTAGTAGTCCTATAGTAGGTAGTAGTCCTATAGTAGGTAGTAGTCCTATAGTAGGTAGTAGTCCTATAGTAGTCCTATTGTAGGTAGTAGTCCTATAGTAGGTAGTAGTCCTATAGTAGGTAGTAGTCCTATAGTAGTCCTATAGTAGGTAGTAGTCCTATAGGAGTCGTAGTCCTATAGTTACAGTAGTCCTATAGTAGGTAGTAGTCCTATAGTAGGTAGTAGTCCTATAGTAGTCCTATTGTAGGTAGTAGTCACATAGTAGGTAGTAGGCCTATAGTGTCCTGTAGTAGGTAGTAGTCCTATAGTAGGTAGTAGTCCTATAGTAAGTAGTATTCCTATAGTAGTCCTATAGTAGGTAGTAGTCCTATAGTAGGTAGTAGTCCTATAGTAGTCCTATAGTAGGTAGTAGTCCTATAGTAGGTAGTAGTCCTATAGTAGTCCTATAGTAGGTCTAGTAGTCCTATAGTGGTAGTAGTCCTATTGTAGGTAGTAGTCCTTTAGTAGGTAGTAGTCCTACAGTAGGTAGTAGTCCCCTATAGTAGTGCTATAGTAGGTGGTAGTCCTATAGTGTATAGTCCTATAGTAGGTAGTAGTCCCATAGTAGTCCTATAGTAGGGTTCCCTACAGTAGGTAGTAGTCCTATAGTAGTGGTTGCCTCATAGTAGGTAGTAGTCCTATAGTTGGTAGTAGTCCTATAGTAGTCCTATAGGAGGTAGTAGTCCTATAGTAGGTAGTAGTCCTACAGTAGCCCATAGTAGTCCTTTATTAGCAGTCCCCATAGCAGTCCTATAAGCAAGGTAGTGGTTCCAAAGTAGTGTAGTAGTCCCATAGTAGGTAGTAGTCCTACAGTAGTCCTATAGTAGGCCTTAGTAGTCACAGCAGTCCTATAGTAGGTAGTAGTCCTATAGTAGGTAGTAGTCTGCATTAGTCCTATAGTAGTAGTAGTCCTATAGAGGAGTAGTCCTATAGTTGGTTGTAGTACTATAGTAGGTAGTAGTCCTATGTAGTCCCATAGCAGGGTGGAGGTGCAGTCCCATAGCACGTAGTAGTCCTATAGTAGGTAGCAGTCCCATAGTAGTCCTATTGCAGGTAGTAGTCATATAGTAGGTAGTAGTCCCTGTAGTAGGTAGTAGTCCTATAGTTGGTAGTAGTCCTATAGTAGTAGTAAGTAGTCCTGTAGTAGTCCTATAGTGGTAGTAGTCATATAGTAATCCTATAGTAGTTAGTAGTCCTACTAGTAGGTCCTAGTAGTCCTGTAGTAGTCCTATAGTAGGTAGTAGTCCTATAGTAGGTAGTAGTCCTATTGTAGGTAGTAGTCCTTTAGTAGGTAGTAGTCCTATAGTAGTCCTATAGTAGGTAGTCAGTCGCCTATAGTAGGTAGTAGTCCTATAGTAGTTGTAGTCCTATAGTAGTCCTATGTTAGTCTATAGGGTAGTAGTCCTATAGTAGTCCTATAGTAGGTGTGTACAGTCCTATATAGTCCTATGTAGGTAGTAGTCCTATAGTAGGGTAGTAGAGTCCTATAGTAGGTAGTAGTTTTATATTAGGTAGTAGTCCTATAGTAGTCCTATAGTAGGTAGTAGTTCTATAGTAGGTAGTAGTCCTATAGTAGTGTTGGTCTATAGTTGTCCTATGGTAGTAGTAGTCCTATAGTAGTCCTAAAGTAGGTAGTGAGTCCTATAGTTTGGTAGGAGTCCTATAGCAGTCCTATAGTAGGTAGTAGTCCTATAGTAGTTGTAGTCCTATAGTGGTCTGTAGTAGTCCTATAGTAGAGAGTCAGGTATTAGTCCTATAGTAGGTAGTAGTCCTAAAGTAGGTAGTAGTCCTATAGTTGGTAGTAGTCCTATAGTAGGTAGTAGTCCTATAGTAGTCCTATAGTAGGTGGTAGTCCTATAGTTGGTAGTAATAGTCCTATAGTACGTAGTAGTCCCGTAGGTAGTAGTCCTATAGTAGTCCCTATTGTTGGTAGTAAGTCCTATAGTAGGTAGTAGTCCTATAGTAGGTAGTAGTCCTGTGTGTAGTCCTATAGTAGGTGGTAGTCCTATAGTAGGTAGTAGTCCTATGTTTGGTAGTAGTCCTTTAGTAGGTAGTAGTCCTGTAGTGGTGCAGTTGTAGTCCTATAGTAGTCCTATAGTTGGTAGTAGTCCTATAGTTGGTAGTGTCCTATAGTTGGTAGTAGTCCCATAGTAGTCCTATAGTGGTAGTAGTCCTAATAGTAGTCCGATAGTAGGTAGTAGTCCTATAGTTGGTAGTAGTCCTATAGTAGTCCTATAGTAGAGTAGTCCTATAGTAGGTTTGTAGTCCTATAGTAGTTCTATAGTTGTCCTAGAACGTAGCTTAGTAGTCCCTATAGTAGGTAGTAGTCCTAAAGTTGGTAGTAGTCCTATAGTGAAAGTAAGTCCTTTTAGGTGGTAGTCCTTGTCTATAGGGTAGTAGTCCTTAGTAGTCCTTGGTAGTAGTCCTATAGGCAGGTAGTAGTCCTATGGTTTGGTAGTAGTACTATAGTAGGTATTAGTCCTATAGTAGTCCGATAGTGGTATTGCAGTCCTATAGTTGGTAGTTCCTATAGTACGTAGTAGTCCTATAGTCAGTCCTATGTAGGAGTAGTCCTATAGTTGGTAGTGTCCTATAGTTGGTAGTAGTCCTATAGTCGTCCTAGTAGTAGGTAGTAATCTTTTATTTTTTGTCCTACAGTAAGTAGTAGTCCTATAATTGGTAGTATTCCTATAGTAGTCCTATAGTTGGTAGTAGTTCTATAGTTGTTAGTAGTCCTATATAATATATCCTACAGTGTCTAGTAGTCCTATAGTAGGTAGTAGTCCTGTTGGTAGTAGTCCTATAGTTGGTAGTAGTCCTACAGCAGGGGCAGTAGTCCTATAGTAGGGGTAAAGTAGTCCTATAGTAGTCCTAAAGTAGGTGTAATCCTATAGTTGGTGGTAGTCTATAGTAGTCCTACTGCAGGTAGTAGTCCTATAGTAGTAGTTCCTATAGTTGGGTAGTAGTCCTATAGTTGGTAGTAGTCCTATACTTGTGTCCTGTAGTGGTCTATATTTAGGTAGTAGTCCTATAGTAGTCTTAGTAGTTCCTATAGTAGGTATGTATCCTATAGTGTCTGTAGTAGTCCCATAGTAGGTGGGTGAGTCCCATAGTAAGTCCAGTCCCACACAGTCCTTATAGTCCTGGGGTAGTAGTCCTATAGTAGCTAGTAGTCCTATAGTAGTCCTATTGTAGGTAGTAGTCATATAGTGCAGGTAGTAGTCCTATAGTTAGTCCTGTAGTCCTATAGTGTTCCTATTAGTAGTCCTATGGTAGTATTCCTATAGTAGTCCTTTAGTAGGTAGTAGTCCTATAGTAGGTAGTCCTATAGTGGTAGTAATCCTATAGTAGTTAGTAGTCCTATAGTAGGACATCCTAGTAGTTTTTATATTAGGGTAGCACAGCAGGTAGTCTTGTATAGTAGTCCTTAGTGGTAGTAGCTGGTCTATAGTGGTAGTAGTCCCATAGTAGTGCTATAGTAGGTAGTAGTCCTATATTAGTCCTATAGTAGGTAGTAGTCCTATAGTAGTCCTATAGTAGGTTTGAGTCCCGATAGTTGGTAGTGCAGTCCTATAGTAGTCCTATAGTAGGTAGTAGTCCTATAGTAGGTTGTAGTCCTAAGTAGTTCTATAGTGTCTAATTTAGTCCTAGTTAGTAGTCCCAAAGTAGGTAAAGTAGTCCTATATGGTTGTATATGCTGTCCTATAGTAGGTCCTCCGTAGTAGTCCTATAGTAGGTGCAGGTCCTATAGTTGGTTGTAGTCCTATAGTAGGTAGTAAGTCCTACAGTAGTCCGATAGTTGGTAGTCTAATCCTAAAGTAGGTAGTAGTCCTATGGTAGTAGTCCGTTGGTCTATAGTAGGTAGTAGTCCTATAGTTGTAGTGGTCCTACAGTGGGTAGTAGTCCTATAGTTGGTAGTAGTCCTATAGTAGTCCTATATAGGTAGTAGTCCTATAGTTGGTAGTAGTCCTACAGTGGGTGTGTCCTATTGTTGGTAGTAGTCCTTTACCTATAGTAGGTAGTAGTCCTATAGTGTAGTAGTCCTATAGTGGTATTAGTCCTATAGTAAAAAGTAGTATTCCCAATAGTAGTCCCATAGCAGGTAGTAGTCCTATAGTAGGTAGTAGTCATATAGTAATCCTATAGCAGTTAGTAGTCCCATAGTGCAGGCAGTAGTCCTGGTAGTAGTCCCATAGTAGGTAGTTCCCTTATAGCAGGTAGTAGTCCTTATTGTAGGTAGTAGTCCTTAGTAGGTAGTACATAGTCCCACAGTAGTCCTAAAAGTAGTAGTAGTCCCATAGCAGGCAGTAGTCCCATAGCAGGCAGTAGTCCTACAGTAGTGCCATAGTAGTTAGTAGTCCGATTGTGCAGGTAGTAGTCCAACAGTAGTCCTATACAGGTACAGTCCCATATTAGTCCTATAGTAGGGGTAGTAGTCCTATAGTAGTCCCAGGAGGTAGTAGTCCTATAGCAGGTAGTAGTCCCATAGTAGGTAGCAGTCCCACAGCAGTCCCATAGCTGTCCCATAGCAGTCCCATAAAGAAACCCACAGCAGTCCCAGCAGGTCAGGTCCCATAGTAGCAAGTAGTCCCATAGCAGGCAGTGGTCCCATAGCAGTCCCATAGCATGTAGCAGTCCCACAGCAGTCCTACAGCAAGGTAGCAGTCCCATAAAGAAGGTAGTAGTTCTAGCAGTCCCATAGCAGGTAGTAGTCCCATAGTAGGTAGTAGTCCTATAAGCGGTAGTAGTCCTATAGTAGGTAGTAGTCCTATAGTAGTCCTATAGTAGGCAGTAGTCCTATAGCAGGTAGCAGTCCCATAGTAGGTAGTGCAGTCCCAATAGTAGTCCTATAGTAGGTAAAAGAACTCATAGTAGGTAGTAGTCCTACAGTAGGTAGTCGTACATAGTAGGTAGTAGTCCTATTGTAGGTAGTAGTCCCATAGCAGGCAGTAGTCCTATAGTCGCCCCATGTAGGTAGTAGTCCTGATAGTACGAGGTAGTCGCCCGTGCAGGCATAATAGTCCTATAGTGAAAACAGCCGCACTATATGTTGGTGTACTATAGGAAGATCACTTGTCCTAAACAACAAATATTGTTGGTATACTCCAGAGTGATCTAGAGACAGATATTTCTATAGTAGGTGGACTAGTCCGATAGCAGTCCGAGTTGGAAATGAATCAGTATGTGCTTACACTGTATCCCAAACCTCGTCTGGAGCAGGGCCTAAAGGCACCCTATCCCATATAGTAGTGCAATTCCTCACATAGCAAGTAGCATCCCCGGTAGCGGGTAACCTGTTGTCCTTTGTAGGTAGCGAGTCCTAGTGTCCTAGTAGTCCCAAGGTAGTAGTCCCACAGCAGGTAGTAGTCCTATAGTAGGTAGATAGTCCTATAGTAGTCAAGCTATAGTAGTTAGTAGTCCGACAGCAAGGCGGTAGTCCCACAGTACGTGAGTCCTATAGCAGGCAGCATCCCACTTATCCCATAGTAGGTAGTAGTCCTATAGTAGTCCTATAGGAGTGTAGTAGTCCCATAGCAGGTAGTGGTCCTATAGCAGGTGAGTAGTCCTATAGTAGTCCCATAGGAGGCAGTAGTCCTATAGTAGGTAGTATAGGTCCCAAGTGTCCTATAGCAGTCCTATAGAGTAAGTCAAAGCAGGTAGCAGCATAGTTGAGTCCCATAGCAGCAGTATCCTATAGTAGGTGAGTACGGAGGCAGTCCCATAGTATAGCAGTCTATAGTAGTCCTAGCAGGTAGTAGTCCCATAGCGTAGGTAGCAGTCCTATAGTAGGTAGTAGTCCCATAGCAGGTAGTAGTCCTAAAGCAGTCCACATAGCAGGCAGTAGTCCTATAGTAGGTAGCAGTCCATACACGTAGTAGTCCTATAGCAGGCAGTAGTCCTATAGTAGTCCCATTGCGGTAGTAGTCACATAGCCAGGTAGTAGTCCCATAGCAGGTAGTAGTCCTGTAGTAGTCCTATAGCAGGTAGTAGTCCTATAGCAGGTAGGGTCCCATTGCAGGTAGAGTCCTATAGGTATCCCCACGCAGGTAGTAGTCCCATAGCAGTGCTATAGCAGGTAGTAGTCCCAAGTAATAGTCCCATAGTAGGTAGTAGTCCCATAGTAGTCCTATAGCAGGTAAGTAGGTCCGACAGTAGTGAGCCCATAGCAGTCCATAGCAGGCAGTAGTCCCATAGTAGGTGGTAGTCCCGTAGTAGCCTACAGGAGGTAGTTAAGCAGGTAGTAATATAGCAGTCCTAAGTGTCCCATAGCAGTCCTATAGAGTCCTAAAGCAGGTGGCAGTCCCATAGTAGTGCTGGGTAGCACATAGTAGTCCATAGAAGGTAGTGTCCCACAGTAGTCCTACAGCAGGTAGCAGTCCCATAGCAGGCGGTAGTTCTGTATCAGTCCCATGAGCAGGCAGCAGTCCCATAGCAGGTGGTAGTCCCATAGCTGGCAGTAGCCCCATAGCAGGCAGTAGTCCTATAGCAGTCCCATAGCAGGTAGAGTCCATGAGGTAGTAGTCCCATAGCACTAGTAGACCCATAGCAGGTAGCAGTCCCATAGCAGTCCATGTAGGCAGTGTCACATAGCAGGTAGCAGTCCTATAGTCTGTTGTAGTAGGTAAGCAGTCCCAGCATAGCAAGTAGTAGTCCTATAATGAGTAGTATTCCTATAGTAGTCCCATAGCAGGTAGTAGCCCCATAGCAGGTATAGTCAGTAATAGTAGTCCTAAAGTAGGTGGGTAGTCCTATAGCAGGTAGTAGTCCTACAGTAGTCCCAGCAGGCAAAAGTCCTATAGTAGGTGGTAGTCCTAACGTAGGGTAGTAGTCCCACAGCAGTCCTAAAGCAGGTAGTAGTCCCACATAGTTAGAGGTAGTAGTTCTGGTAGTAGTCCTATAGTAGGTAGTAGTCCCATAGTAAGGGTAGTAGTACTGTAGTAGGTAGTAGTCCTATAGTAGTCCTATAGTAGGTAGTAGTCCATAGCAGGTAGTAGTCCAGTATAGTAGGCAGTAGTCCTATAGCAGGTAGTAGTCCTATAGTAGTCCTAATGGTAGTAGTCATATAGTTGGCAGAAGTCTATAGGTCAGGTAGTAATCCCACAGCAGTCCCATAGCAGGCAGTAGTCCCACAGGAAGTCGTAGTCCTACAGCGCAGTAGTCCCATAGTAGGTGGTAGTCCCATAGCAGGTAGTAGCCCCATAGCAGTTATTGTAGGTAGTAGTCCCAGGTAGTAGTCCATAGTCGCCCTGTAGCAGGTAGCAGTCCCATAGTAGGTAGTAGTCCCATAGCAAGCAGTATTTCTATAGCAGTCCCATAGCAGGTAGTAGTCCCATAGCAGGTAGTAGTCACATAGCAATCCCATAGTAGGTGGTAGTCCCATAGTTGGTAGTAGTCCCATAGTATCCTATAGCAGGTAGCGAGCACTACAGCAGGTAGTGAGTCCTATTGTAGGTAGTAGTCCTTTAGCAGGCAGTAGTCCCACAGCAGGTAGTAGTCCTATAGTAGTGCTATAGTAGGTAGTAGTCCCATAATAGTCCTATAGTAGGTAGTAGTCCTGTAGTAGTCCATAGCAGGTAGTAGTCCGACAGTAGGTAGTAGCCCTAGCAGTCCTATAGTAGGCAGTAGTCCTATAGTAGGTAGTAGTCCCATAGTAGCCCCACAGGAGTGTAGTAGTCCCATAGCAGGTGGTAGTCCCATAGCAGTCCCATAGTTGTCCCATAGCAGTCCCACAGCAGTCCCATAGCAGGTGGTGTCCTGTCAAAGCAGGTAGCAGTCCCATAGTAGGTAGAGTCCCATAGTAGTCCCATAGCAGGTGTAGTCCCACAGCAGTATAAGCAGTGTAGCAGTCCCATAGTAGGTAGTGTTCTGCATAGTCCCATAGCAGGTAGTAGTCCCATAGCAGGTAGTAGTCCTATAGTTGGTAGTGGTAGCTATAGCAGGTAGTAGTCCTATAGTAGTCCCATAGTGGTGGTAGTCCCATAGTAGGTGGTAGTGATTTTAGCGTCTAAGTAGTAGGTAGTAGTCCTATAGCAGTCCTATTGTAGGTGGTAGCCATATGTAGTAGTCCCATAGTCAGCCCTGGTAGCAGGTAGTAGTCCTATAGCAAGTAGCAGTCCTATAGTAAGTAGTATTCTATAGTAGTCCTATAGTAGGTAGTAGTCCCATAGTAGGTAGTAGTCATATAGCAATCCCATAGTAGTTAGTAGTCCTATAGTAGGTAGTAGTCCTGGTAGTAGTCCTATAGCAGGTAGTAGCCCCATAGCAGGTAGTAGTCCTATTGTAGGTAGTAGTATAGCAGGTAGTAGTCCTACAGAGTCCTAAAGTAGGTAGTAGTCCCATAGCAGGTAGTGCAGTCCCATAGTAGGTAGTAGTCCCATAGTAGTGCCATAGTAGTTAGTAGTCCGACAGCAGGCAGCACCCCAGGGGTAGTCCCATAGCAGGTACTAGTCCCATAGTAGTCCTATTAGGTAGTAGTCCCATAGTAGTCTATAGGAGGAGTAGTCCCATAGTAGGCAGTAGTCCCATAGTAGGTAGTGTCCATAGAGTCCTTGTGTATAGTAGTCCTATAGTAGTCCTATAGCAGTCCTATAGCAGGCTGTGGTCCCATAGCAGGTAGTAGTCCCATAGTAGGTAGTAGTCCCATAGTAACATGTCCCATAGTATGAGTAGTCCCATAGCAGTCCTATAGCAGGTAGCAGTCCCATAGTAGGTAGTAGTTCTGTAGCAGTCCCATAGCAGGTAGTAGTCCTATAGAGGTGGTAGTCCATAGGTTTGGTAGTAGTCCCATAGCAGGTAGCAGTCCTATTAGTAGTCCTATAGTAGGTAGTAGTCCCATAGCAGGTAGTAGTCCATAGTAGTGCAGTATCCATAGCAGTCCCATAGCAGGTAGTAGTCCTACAGAGTAGGTAGTATCCGATGAGCAGGTAGTAGTGATAGTAGTCCTATATGTAGGTAGTAGTCACATAGCAGGTAGTAGTCCTATAGTCGCTCAGGAGGTAGTAGTCCTATAGTACTCCTGTCGTAGGTAGTGATTGGTAGTTCTTGTGAACAGCGCACTACTTCCAGCTGTTTATTATAGAACGACTTGTCCTACAACAACGAGCACACTATTTCCTGGTAACTGCAGAGAAATCTGTGTCCATATGAATAGAGACTATTGCTCACTCTATTTCTACTTAGCGCTCGGTGGACTAGTTGATGAGCACCGAGCAAGCTGAAATGAAAGATTCATTATGTTTTATACAATACCCAGCCTGAGCCTGGAGACCAAGGGCACAATCCAAAGGGCACCCTATCCGCTATATAGTGCACTACTTTTGGACACATAGAGCCCCGGGTATTGGGTAACCGTTTGGGATGTACGCAGTTCACCATGCTGCTGCTGCAAAAAGGAGGAAGAATCCTGAATGATTCAATACTACTCTACTCTTACACACAGACACACACACACAACACACACACACACACACACACACACACACTCGCCGAACAGGGCCCAACCAGCCAACAGCAACACCACTGAGTCTGGCACAAACAGGGCCGCACCAGCCAACAGCTAGCCACTGAGCCTGGCAACCGAACAGGGCCCTACCAGCTAACACCCAGACCACTGAGTCTGGCAAACGAACAGGGCCCGACCAGTTAACACCCAGACCACTGAGTCTGGGCACTGAACAGTGCCCTACCAGCCAACAGCTACACCACTGAGACGGCACCGAACAGGGCCATACCAGCAACAGCTAGGCCACTGAGTTCGGGCACCGAACAGGGCCCCAACAGTTAACACCTAGACCACTGAGTCTGGCACCAACAGGGCCATACCAGCCAACACCCAGACCACTGAGTCTGGCACCGAACAGGGCAACAACCAGCCAACAGCTACACCACTGAGGCACCGAACAGGGCCCTGCCTGCTAACAGCTACACCACTGAGTCTAGCACCGAACAGGGCCATACCAGCTAAAAACAACACCACTGAGTCTGGCACCAACAGGGCCGTACCAGCTAACAGCTAGGCCACTGAGTCGGCACCGAACAGGGCCCTACCAGGGCTCGGGGGCAGTATTGAGACATTTTGAAAAAAATATGTGCCCATTTTTAACTGCCTCCTACACCAACTCAGAAGCTAGGATATGCATATTATTAACACATTCGGATAGAAAACACTCAGAATTTTCTAAAACAGTTTGAATGGTGTCTGTAAGTATAACAAAACTCATTGCAGGCAAAAACCTGTGAAAAATAGATAAAAAAATGTGAATTTTGTGACTGTACTATTTAGTGTCATTGTTTTATAGATACCATAGTGAGAAAGGATTCATTTCGCAACACCTACGGCTTCCACTAGATGTCAACGATCTTTATAAAGTTGTTTGAAGCGCCTATGATAAACAGAGAGCAAATTAGAATCCAAGGAAGTTGACATGTCATCACTTCATTTTTTTGCGCCTGCGCATAAATCTGAGAAACGTGAGTTTGTCATCATTTTTTATCTAGACATAGGATAGGTTGTGTGAAAATATTACTGATGTTTAACGTTAAAAATGGACCAAAAGATTAATGCTAAACAACATTTGACATGATTGAACGAACATAAATAGATTATTTACTAGTTTTTTTTAGCTTTTCGAGCGTGATTTTACCAGCCCCCAACCACGCTTTTGTGGGAGCATAATGAACGCTAAGTACTTGGTGTTATTTGGACATAAATTATGAACTTTGTCAAAAGAAACCACATTTGTTCCGGACCTGGAATGCCTTCCGGACCTGGGATCCTGCCTTCTGATGGAGATAATCAAAGGTAAGGGGGTATTTACAATGTTATTATCGATTTTAGATGATGCTAACTGTATAGCATAGCCTGTTGTTCTTAGCATAGCACCCCGTTTATTGCAAAATGTGATTTCCCAGTAAAGTTATTTTGAGATCTGGCCATTCGGTAGCAATTACGAGATGATAATATATTATTCTTTGAATGACAATATTATAATTTACCAATGTTTTCGAATAGTAATTTTGTTATGTTCACCGGAAGCATTTCTGAGAAGAAAAAATCTGAATTTCACGCTACTGTAAAATGCTGTTTTTGGATATAAATATGAACTTGATGGAACAAAAATGCATGTATTGTATAACATAATGTCCTAGGAGTGTCATCTGATGGAGATTGACAAAAGTTAGTGCATAATTCAAGCTGGTTTCTGCTTTTGGTGACGCCTGACCTTGAATTGAAAATGGATGTTTGTACTTTTGTGGCTATGTACTGTCCTAACATAATCTAACTTTATGCTTTTGCCGTAAAGCCTCTTTGAAAATCGAACAATGTGGTTAGATTAAGGAGATGTTTATCATTTAAATTGTGTAAAATAGTTGATTGTTTGAGAAATTGAAATTATTAGATTTTTGATGTTTTGAATTTCCAGCCTTGTTAGCAATCCCGACTCGGGGTTCATTGCTAACCTGTAGCCCCAACAGGTTAACACCTAGACCACTGAGTCTGGTACCGAACAGGGCCCTACCAGTTAACACCTAGACCACTGAGACTGGCACCAACAGGGCCATACCAGCTAACACCTAGACCAATGAGTCTGGCACCGAACAGGGCCCTTCAGGCTAACAGTTACAACACTGAGTCTGGCACCGAACAGCGCCCTTCAGGCTAACAGTTACAACACTGTGTCTGGCACCGAACAGGGCCCAACCAGCTAACACCTAGACCACTGAGTCTGGCACCGAACAGGGCACAACCAGCTAAAAGCTACACCACTGAGTCTGGCACCGAACAGGGCCCTGCCAGCTATCAGATAGACCACTGAGTCTGGCACCGAACAGGGCCCTACCAACTAACACCTAGACCACTGTCTAGCACCGAACAGGGCCCTACCAGCTAACACCTAGACTAGTGAGTCTAGCAACGAACAGGGCCCTACCAGTTAACACCTAGACTACTGAGTCTAGCACCGAACAGGCCCTACCAGCTAACACCTAGACCACTGAGTCTGGCACCAAACAGGGCCCTACAAGTTAACACCTAGACCACTGAGTCTGGCACCAAACAGGGCCCTACCAGCTAACACCTAGACCACTGAGTCTGGCACCGAACAGGGCCCTACCAGCTAACAGCTACATCACTGAGTCTGGCACCGAACAGGGCCCTACCAGCTAACACCTAGACCACTGAGTCTGGCACCAAACAGAGCCCTACCAGTTAACACCTAGACCACTGAGTCTGGCACCGAACAGGGCCCTATAAGCTAACAGCTAGACCACTGAGTCTGGCATAGAACAGGGCCCTACCAGTTAACACCTAGACCACTGAGTCCTGGCACCGAACTGGGCCCTACCAGTTAACAGCTACACCACTGAGTCTAGCACCAACAGGGCCATACCAGCTAACACCTAGACCACTGAGTCTGGCACCGAACAGGGCCCTTCAGGCTAACAGTTACAACACTGTGTCTGGCACCGAACAAGGCCCAACCAGCTAACATCTAGACCACTGAGTCTGGCACCGAACAGGGCCCTACCAGTTAACACCTGGACCACTGAGTCTAGCACCGAACAGGGCCCTACCAGCTAACACCTAGACTACTGAGTCTAGCACCGAACAGGGCCCTACCAGCCTACAGCTACACCACTGAGTCTGGCACCGAACAGGGCCCTACCAGCCTACAGCTACACCACTGAGTCTGGCACCGAACAGGGCCCTACCAGCTAACACCTACACCACTGAGTCTGGCACCGAACAGGGCCCTACCAGCCTACAGCTACACCACTGAGTCTGGCACCGAACAGGGCCCCTACCAGCTAACAGCTAGAACACTGAGTCTGGCACCGAACAGGGCCCTAACAGCTAACAGCTAGACCATTGAGTCTGGCACCGAACAGGGCCCTACCAGTTAACACCTAGACCACTGAGTCTGGCACCGAACAGGGCCCTACCAGTTAACACCTAGACCACTGAGTCTGGCACCAAACAGGGCCCTACCAGCTAACAGCTACATCACTGAGTCTGGCACCAAACAGGGCCCTACCAGCTAACACCTAGACCACTGAGTCTGGCACCAAACAGGGCCCTACCAGCTAACACCTAGACCACTGAGTCTGGCACCGAACAGGGCCCTACAAGCTAACAGCTAGACCACTGAGTCTGGCATAGAACAGGGCCCTACCAGTTAACACCTAGACCACTGAGTCTGGCACCGAACTGGGCCTTACCAGTTAACAGCTACACCACTGAGTCTAGCACCAACAGGGCCATACCAGCTAACACCTAGACCACTGAGTCTGGCACCGAACAGGGCCCTTCAGGCTAACAGTTACAACACAGTGTCTGGCACCGAACAAGGCCCAACCAGCTAACATCTAGACCACTGAGTCTGGCACCAAACAGGGCCCTACCAGTTAACACCTAGACCACTGAGTCTAGCACCGAACAGGGCCCTACCAGCCTACAGCTACACCACTGAGTCTGGCACCGAACAGGGCCCTACCAGCCTACAGCTACACCACTGAGTCTGGCATAGAACAGGGCCCTACCAGTTAACACCTAGACCACTGAGTCTGGCACCAACAGGGCCATACCAGCTAACACCTAGACCACTGAGTCTGGCACCGAACAGGGCCCTACCAGCTAACAGCTACACCACTGAGTCTGGCACCAAACAGGGCCCTACCAGCTAACAGCTAGAACACTGAGTCTGGCACCGAACAGGGCCCTACCAGCTAACACCTAGACCATTGAGTCTGGCACCGAACAGGGCCCTACCAGCTAACACCTAGACCACTGAGTCTGGCACCGAACAGGGCCCTACCAGCCTTAACACCTAGACCACTGAGTCTGGCACCAAACAGGCCCTACCAGCTAACACCTAGACCACTGAGTCTGGCACCAAACAGGGCCCTACCAGTTAACACCTAGACCACTGTGTCTGGCACCAAACAGGGCCCTACCAGCTAACACCAACACCACTGAGTCTGGCACCGAACAGGGCCCTACCAGCTAACACCTAGACCACTGAGTCTAGCACCGAACAGGGCCCTACCAGCTAACACCTAGACTACTGAGTCTAGCACCGAACAGGGCCCTACCAGCCTACAGCTACACCACTGAGTCTGGCACCGAACAGGGCCCTACCAGCTAACACCTAGACCACTGAGTCTGGCACCGAACAGGGCCCTACCAGTTAACACCTAGACCACTGAGTCTGGCACCAAACAGGGCCCTACCAGCTAACAGCTACACCACTGAGTCTGGCACCGAACAGGGCCCTACCAGCTAACACCTAGACCACTGAGTCTAGCACCGAACAGGGCCCTACCAGCTAACACCTAGACTACTGAGTCTAGCACCGAACAGGGCCCTACCAGCCTACAGCTACACCACTGAGTCTGGCACCGAACAGGGCCCTACCAGTTAACACCTAGACCACTGAGTCTGGCACCCAACAGGGCCCCACCAGCTAACAGCTAGACCACTGAGTCTGGCAACGAACAGGTCAAGTCCTCAGTGTGTAGGGCCCTACCATCTAACAGAGGTCGTACTAAACCAGGTCAAGTCCTCAGTGTGTAGGGCCCTACCAGCTAACAGAGGTCGTACTAAACCAGGTCAAGTCCTCAGTGTATAGGGCCCTACCAGCTAACAGAAGGAGTACTAAACCAGGTCAAGTCCTCAGTGTATAGGGCCCTACCAGCTAACAGAGGTCGTACTAAACCAGGTCAAGTCCTCAGTATGTAGGGCCCTAACAGAGGTCGTACTAAACCAGGTCAAGTCCTCAGTGTGTAGGGCCCTAACAGAGGTCGTACTAAACCAGGTCAAGTCCTCAGTGTGTAGGCCCCTACCAGCTAACAGAGGTCGTACTAAACCAGGTCAAGTCCTCAGTGTGTAGGGCCCTACCAGCTAACAGAGGTCGTACTAAACCAGGTCAAGTCCTCGTGTGTAGGGCCCTACCAGCTAACAGAGGTCGTACTAAACCAGATCAAGTCCTCAGTGTATAGGGCCCTACCAGCTAACAGAGGGAGTACTAAACCAGGTCAAGTCCTCAGTGTATAGGGCCCTACCAGCTAACAGAGGTCGTACTAAACCAGGTCAAGTCCTCAGTATGTAGGGCCCTAACAGAGGTCGTACTAAACCAGGTCAAGTCCTCAGTGTGTAGGGCCCTACCAGCTAACAGAGGTCGTACTAAACCAGGTCAAGTCCTCAGTGTATAGGGCCCTACCAGCTAACAGAGGGAGTACTAAACCAGGTCAAGTCCTCAGTGTATAGGGCCCTACCAGCTAACAGAGGTCGTACTAAACCAGGTCAAGTCCTCAGTATGTAGGGCCCTAACAGAGGTCGTACTAAACCAGGTCAAGTCCTCAGTGTGTAGGGCCCTACCAGCTAACAGAGGTCGTACTAAACCAGATCAAGTCCTCAGTGTATAGGGCCCTACCAGCTAACAGAGGGAGTACTAAACCAGGTCAAGTCCTCAGTGTATAGGGCCCTACCAGCTAACAGAGTTCGTACTAAACCAGGTCAAGTCCTCAGTATGTAGGGCCCTAACAGAGGTCGTACTAAACCAGGTCAAGTCCTCCGTGTGTGGGGGCCCTACCAGCTAACAGAGGTCGTACTAAACCAGGTCAAGTCCTCAGTGTGGAGGGCCCTACCAGCTAACAGAGGTCGTATAAACCAGGTCAAGTCCTCAGTGTATAGGGCCCTACCAGCTAACAGAGGGGAGTACTAAACCAGGTCAAGTCCTCAGTGTATAGGGTCCTACCAGCTAACAGAGGTCGTACTAAACCAGGTCAAGTCCTCAGTATGTAGGGCCCTAACAGAGGTCGTACTAAACCAGGTCAAGTCCTCAGTGTGTGGGGCCCTAACAGAGGTCGTACTAAACCAGGTCAAGTCCTCAGTGTGTAGGCCCCTACCAGCTAACAGAGGTCGTTCTAAACCAGGTCAAGTCCTCAGTGTGTAGGGCCCTACCAGCTAACAGAGGTCGTACTAAACCAGGTCAAGTCCTCAGTGTGTAGGGCCCTACCAGCTAACAGAGGTCGTACTAAACCAGGTCAAGTCCTCAGTGTGTGGGGCCCTACCAGCTAACAGAGGTCGTACTAAACCAGGTCAAGTCCTCAGTGTGTAGGGCCCTACCAGCTAACAGAGGTCGTACTAAACCAGGTCAAGTCCTCAGTGTGTAGGGCCCTACCAGCTAACAGAGGTCATACTAAACCAGGTCAGGTCCTCAGTGTGTAGGGCCCTACCAGCTAACACAGGTCGTACTAAACCAGGTCAAGTCCTCAGTGTGTACTGTGAAGTAGTCATAAGGTCCTTCCCAAATGGCACTCTATCCCCTATATAGTGCACTTCTTTGACCAGGGCTTCATTTCCACAAGTAGTCAGCATATACCTGACAGATCTGACAAGGTGTAGCTGTGATGTCATCGCTCCTTCCCGTAACAGCTGTGATGTCATCCCTCCTGAGTCAGTGTCTTATGACAACCAGGAAGTGATCCGGAGCCTCGGAGACGAGATTGGTTGTCCAGTAACAACAACAATATACAGTTGAAGTCGGAAGTTTACATACACTTAGGTTGGAATCATTAAAACTCGTATTTCAACAACTCCACACATTTCTTGTTAACAAACTATAGTTTTGGCTTAAGGACAACAAAGTCGAGGTATTGGAGTGGCCATCACAAAGCCTTGACCTCAACCCTATAGACAATTTGTGGGCAGAACTGAAAAAGCGTGTGCGAGCAAGGAGTCCTACAAACCAGACTCAGTTACACCAGCTCTGTCAGGAGGAATGGGCCAAAATTCACCCAACTTATTGTGGGAAGCTTGTGGAAGGCTACCCAAAACGTTTGACCCAAGTTAAACAATTTAAAGGCAATGCTACCAAATACTTAATGAGTGTATGTAAACTTCTGACCCACTGGGAATGTGATGAAAGAAATAAAAGCTGAAATAAATCATTCTCTCTACACTATTATTCTGACATTTCACATTCTTAAAATAAAGTGGTGATCCTAACTGACCTAAAACGGAATTTCTTACTAGGATTAAAATGTCAGGAATTGTGGAAAACTAAGTTTAAATGTATTTGGCTAAGGTGTATGTAAACTTTCTGACTTCAACTGTAACTACACCCAACACTAGACATCCATAAACCAAAGACATACCTCATACACTCATACACCCCATACAAACACAGATCTCAACCCAACACACAACACAGACCTCTTGGAAAAAAAAAAACCCAGGCGCCACAGCAAAGACAGGAGGAAGGTTACAGTACTGTATACAGACACCATGTGGTCTAGTCTAACAATCTTCTCATCCAGACTGCACACAAACAACACCGATAACAGCACATAGATTAGGTAGGCTAACGGTCAACACACCCATTCAACCAGAACACAGGTACACGTAGGGAGACAAAGAGCTGGCTGGTACACATCTGAAACAACGATGACCCTAAGACACAGACAGATCATATAATGGTCTGATGTAAACACAGCCCCCTACCAGATACTAGCCCCCACTCCTATCCATAGGCAGCCCCCCTACCAGATACTAGCCCACTCCTATCCATAGGCAGCCCCCTACCAGATACTAGCCCCCACTCCTATCCATTGGCAGCCCCTACCAGATACTAACCCACTCCTATCCATAGGCAGCCCCCTACCAGATACTAGCCCCCACTCCTCTACATAGCCAGCCCTTTACCAGATACTAGCCCCACTCCTATCCATAGGCAGCCCCCTATCAGATACTAGCCCCCACTCCTATCCATAGGCAGCCCCCTACCAGATACAAACCCCACTCCTATCCATAGCCAGCCCCCTACCAGATACTAACCCCACTCCTATCCATAGGCAGCCCCTACCAGATACTAGCCCCGACTCCTATACATAGGCAGCCCCCTACCAGATACTAGCCCACTCCTATCCATAGGCAGCCCCTACCAGATACTAGCCCACTCCTATACATAGGCAGCCCCCTACCAGACACTAGCACACTCCTATCCATAGGCAGCCCCCTACCAGATACTAGCCCCCACTCCTATCCATAGGCAGCCCCCTACCAGACACTCAGCCCCCACTCCTATCCAAAGGCAGCCCCCTACCAGACACTAACCCCCACTCCTATCCATAGGCAGCCCCTACCAGACACTAGCCCCCACTCCTATGCAAAGGCAGCCCCCTACCAGACACTAACCCCCACTCCTATCCATAGGCAGCCCCCTACCAGATACTAGCCCACTCCTATACATAGGCAGCCCCTACCAGATACTAGCCCACTCCTATCCATAGACAGCCCCTACCAGACACTAACCCACTCCTATCCATGGCAGCCCCCTACCAGATACTAGCCCACTCCTCTACATAGGCAGCCCCTACCAGATACTGACCCACTCCTATCCATAGACAGCCCCCTACCAGATACTAACCAACTCCTTTCCATAGGCAGCCCCCTACCAGATACTAGCCCACTCCTATCCATAGGCAGCTCCGTACCAGATACTAGCCCACTCCTATCCATAGGCAGCCCCTACCAGATACTAGCCCACTACTATCCATAGGCAGCCCCCTACCAGATACTAGCCCACTCCTATCAATAGGCAGCCCCCTACCAGATACTAGCCCCCACTCCTATCCATAGGCAGCCCCCTACCAGATACTAGCCCCCACTCCTATCAATACGCAGCCCCCTACCAGACACTAGCCCCCACTCCTATCCATAGGCAGCCCCCCTACCAGACACTAACCCCCCCTCCTATCCATAGACAGCCCCCTACCAGACACTAGCCCCCACTCCTATCCATAGGCAGCCCCCTACCAGACACTAACCCCCACACCTATCCACAAGCAGCCCCCCTACCAGATTCTAGCCCACTCCTATCCATAGGCAGCCCCGTACCAGATACTAGCCCACTCCTATCAATAGGCAGCCCCTTACCAGATACTAACCCACTCCTATCCATAGGCAGCCCCCTACCAGACACTAGCCCACTCCTATCCATTGGCAGCCCCTACCAGATACTAGCCCCCACTCCTATCAATAGGCAGCCCCTACCAGACACTAACCCCACTCCTATCCACAGGCAGCCCCTACCAGACACTAACCCCCACTCCTATCCATAGGCAGCCCCCTACCAGATACTAGCCCCCACTCCTATCCATAGGCGGCCCCTACCAGATACTAGCCCACTCCTATCCATAGGCAGCCCCCTACCAGATACTACCCCCACTCCTATCCACAGACAGCCCCCTACCAGATACTAGCCCACTCCTTTCCGTAGGCAGCCCCTACCAGATACTAGCCCACTCCCTATCCATAGGCAGCCCCCTACCAGATACTTGCCCCACTCCTATCCATAGGCGGCCCCCTACCAGATACTGGCCTCACTCCTATCCATAGGCAGCCCCTACTAGACACTAGCCCACTCCTATCCATGGGCAGCCCATTACCAGACACTAACCCACTCCTATCCATAGGCAGCCCCCTACCAGATACTAGCCCACTACTATCCATAGGCAGCCCCTACCAGATACTAGCCCACTCCTATCCATAGGCAGCCCCTACCAGATACTAGCCCACTCCTATCCATAGGCAGCCCACTACCTGATACTAGCCCACTCCTATCCATAGGCAGCCCCCTACCAGATACTAGCCCACTCCTATCCATTGGCAACCCCTACCAGATACTAGCCCCACTCCTATCAATAGGCAGCCCCCTACCAGACACTAACCCCCACTCCTATCCACAGGCAGCCCCCTACCAGACACTAACCCCACTCCTATCCATAGGCAGCCCCTACCAGATACTAGCCCCCACTTCCTATCCATAGGCAGCCCCCTACCGGATACTAGCCCACTCCTATCCATAGGCAGCCCCTACCTGATACTACCCCCACTCCTATCCATAGGCAGCCCCCTACCAGATACTTGCCCCACTCCTATCCATAGGCAGCCCCCTACCAGATACTGGCCCCACTCCTATCCATAGGCAGCCCCCTACTAGACACTAGCCCACTCCTATCCATAGGCAGCCCATTACCAGACACTAACCCACTCCTATCCATAGGCAGCCCCCTACCAGATACTAGCCCACTACTATCCATAGGCAGCCCCCTACCAGATACTAGCCCACTCCTATCCATAGGCAGCCCCCTACCAGATACTAGCCCACTCCTATCCATAGGCAGCCCACTACCTGATACTAGCCCACTCCTATCCATAGGCAGCCCCCTACCAGATACTAGCCCACTCCTATCCATTGGCAACCCCTACCAGATACTAGCCCCCACTCCTATCCATAGGCATCCCCCTACCAGATACTAGCCCCCACTCCTCTACATAGAAAGCCCCCTACCAGATGCTAGCCCACTCCTATCCATAGGCGGCCCCCTACCAGACACTAACCCCCACTCCTATCGATAGGCGGCCCCCTACCAGATACTAGCCCCCACAGACACTACCCCCACTATCCAAAGGCAGCCCCCTACCAGATACTAGCCCACTCCTATCCATAGGCAGCCCACTACCTGATACTAGCCCACTCCTATTCATAGGCAGCCCTCTACCAGATACTAGCCCACTCCTATCCATAGGCAACCCCCTACCAGATACTAGCCCCCACTCCTATCCACGGGCAGCCCCCTACCAGATACTAGCCCCCACTCCACTACATAGACAGCACCCTACCAGATACTAGCCCAATCCTATCCATAGGCAGCCCCCTACCAGACACTAACCCCCACTCCTATCCATAGACAGCCCCCCTACCAGATACAAGCCCACTCCTATACATAGGCAGCCCCCCTACCAGATACTAGCCCCACTCCTATCCATAGGCAGCCCCCTACCAGATACTAACCCCACTCCTATCCATGGGCAGCCCCCTACCAGATACTAGCCCCACTCCTATCCATAGGCAGCCCCCTACCAGATACTAGCCCCCACTCCTATACATAGCCAGCCCCCCTACCAGATACTAGCCCACTCCCTATCCATAGGCAGCCCCCTACCAGATGCTAGCCTACTTCTCTACATAGACAGCCCCCCTACCAGATACTAGCCCACTCCTATCCATAGGCAGCCCACTACCTGATACTAGCCCACTCCTATCCATAGGCAGCCCCCTACCAGATACTAGCCCCACTCCTCTACATAGACAGCCCCCTACCAGATGCTAGCCCACTCCTATCCACAGGCAGCCCCTACCAGACACTAACCCCCACTCCTATCCATAGGCAGCCCCCTACCAGATACTAGCCCCACAGACACTACCCCCACTATCCATAGGCAGCCCTCTACCAGATACTAGCCCACTCCTATCCATAGGCAGCCCCTACCAGATACTAGCCCCCACTCCTATCCATAGGCAGCCCCCCTACCAGATACTAGCCCCCACTCCTCTACATAGACAGCACCCTACCAGATACTAGCCCAATCCTATCCATAGGCAGCCCCCTACCAGACACTAACCCCACTCCTATCCATAGACAGCCCCCTACCAGATACAAGCCCACTCCTATCCATAGGCAGCCCCCTACCAGATACTAGCCCCACTCCTATCCATAGGCGGCCCCCTACCAGATACTAACCCCCACTCCTATCCATAGGCGGCCCCCTACCAGATATTAGCCCCACTCCTATCCATAGGCAGCCCCCCTACCAGATACTAGCCCCCACTCCTATACATAGCCAGCCCCCTACCAGATACTAGCCCACTCCTATCCATAGGCAGCCCCTACCAGATACTAGCCTACTTCTCTACATAGACAGCCCCCCTACCAGATACTAGCCCACTCCTATCCATAGGCAGCCCACTACCTGATACTAGCCCACTCCTATCCATAGGCAGCCCCCCTACCAGATACTAGCCCTACTCCTATGCATAGACAGCCCCCTACCAGATACTAGCCCACTCCTTTCCGTAGGCAGCCCCCTACCAGATACTAGCCCCCCACTCCTATCCAGGCAGCCCCCTACCAGATACTAACCCCCACTCCTATCCACAGGCAGCCCCCCTACCAGATACTAGCCCCACTCCTATCCATAGGCAGCCCCCTACCAGATACTAGCCCCACTCCTATCCATAGGCAGCCCCTACCAGATACTAGCCCCCACTCCTATCCATAGCCAGCCCCCTACCAGATACTAGCCCACTCCTATCCATAGGCAGCCCCCTACCAGATACTAGCCCACTCCTATCCATAGACAGCCCCCTACCAGATACTAGCCCACTCCTATCCATAGGCAGCCCACTACCTGATACTAGCCCACTCCTATCCATAGGCAGCCCCCCTACCAGATACTAGCCTACTTCTCTACATAGACAGCCCCCTACCAGATACTAACCCCACTCCTATCCATAGGCAGCCCCCTACCAGACACTAGCCCCCACTACTATCCATAGGCAGCCCCTACCAGACACTAACCCACTCCTATCCATAGGCAGCCCCCTACCAGATACTAGCCCACTCCTATCCATAGGCAGCCCCCTACCAGATACTAGCCCACTCCTATCCATAGGCAGCACCTACCAGATACTAGCCCACTCCTATCCATAGGCAGCCCCTACCAGATACTAGCCCACTCCTATCCATAGGCAGCCCACTACCTGATGCTAGCCCACTCCTATCCATAGGCAGCCCCCCTACCAGACACTAACCCCCACTCCTATCCATAGGCAGCCCCTACCAGATACTAGCCCCACAGACACTACCCCCACTATCCATAGGCAGCCCCCTACCAGATACTAGCCCACTCCTATCCATGGCAGCCCACTACCTGATACTAGCCCACTCCTATCCATAGGCAGCCTCTACCAGATACTAGCCCACTCCTATCCATAGGCAGCCCCCTACCAGATACTAGCCCCACTCCTATCCACAGGCACCCCCTACCAGATACTAGTCCCCACTCCTCTACATAGACAGCCCCCTACCAGATACTAGCCCAATCCTATCCATAGGCAGACCCTACCAGACACTAACCCCACTCCTATCCATAGACAGCCCCCTACCAGATACAAGCCCACTCCTATACATAGGCAGCCCCCTACCAGATACTAGCCCCCACTCCTATCCATAGGCAGCCCCCTACCAGATCTAACCCCACTCCTATCCATAGGCAGCCCCCTACCAGATACTAGCCCCACTCCTATCCATAGGCAGCCCCTACCAGATACTAGCCCCACTCCTATACATAGCCAGCCCCCTACCAGATACTAGCCCACTCCTATCCATAGGCAGCCCCCTACCAGATACTAGCCTACTTCTATCCATAGACAGCCCCCTACCAGATACTAGCCCACTCCTATCCATAGGCAGCCCACTACCTGATACTAGCCCACTCCTATCCATAGGCAGCCCCCTACCAGATACTAGCCCACTCCTATGCATAGACAGCCCCTACCAGATACTAGCCCACTCCTTTCCGCTAGGCAGCCCCTACCAGATACTAACCCACTCCTATCCATAGGCAGCCCCCTACCAGATACTTGCCCCCACTCCTATCCATAGGCAGCCCCCTATCAGATACTAGCCCCCACTCCTATACATAGACAGCCCCCTACCAGATACTAGCCCACTCCTATCCATAGGCAGCCCCCCTACCAGATACTAGCCTACTTCTCTACATAGACAGCCCCCCTACCAGATACTAACCCCACTCCTATCCATAGGCAGCCCCTACCAGACACTAACCCACTACTATCCTTAGGCAGCCCCCTACCAGATACTAGCCCACTCCTATCCATAGGCAGCCCCTACCAGATACTAGCCCACTCCTATCTATAGGCAGCCAACTACCTGATCACTCAGCCCACTCCTATCCATAGGCAGCCCCTACCAGATACTAGCCCACTCCTATCCATAGGCAGCCCCCTACCAGATACTAGCCCACTCCTATACATAGGCAGCCCCCCTACCAGATACTAGCCCCACTCATCCAAGGCAGCCTATCCATCGGCAGCCCCTACCAGATACTAGCCTACATTCTCTACATAGACAGCCCCCTACCAGATACTAACCCCCACTCCTATCCATAGGCAGCCCCCTACCAGACACTAGCCCCCACTACTATCAATAGGCAGCCCACTACCTGATACTAGCCCACTCCTATCCATAGGCAGCCCCTACCAGACACTAACCCACTCCTATCCATTGGCAGCCCCTACCAGATACTAGCCCACTCCTATCCATAGGCAGCCCCCTACCAGATACTCAGCCCACTCCCTATCCAAGGCAGCCCCCTACCAGATACTAGCCCACTCCTATCCATAGGCAGCCCACTACCAGATACTAGCCCACTCCTATCCATAGGCAGCCCACTACCTGATACTAGCCCACTCCTATCCATAGGCAGCCCCCTACCAGATACTAGCCCACTCCTATACATAGGCAGCCCCCTAACAAATACTAGCCCCCACTCCTATCCATAGGCAGTCCCCTACCAGATACTAGCCCCCACTCCTCTACATAGACAACCCCTACCAGATGCTAGCCACTCCCTATCCATAGCAGCCCCTACCAGACACTAACCCCCACTCCTATCCATAGGCAGCCCCCTACCAGACACTAACCCCACTCCTATCCATAGGCAGCCCCCTACCAGATACTAGCCCCCTCTTATTCATAGGCAGCCCCTACCAGACACTAGCCCACTCCTCATCCATAGGCAGCCCCGTACCAGACACTAACCCCCTCCTATCCATAGGCAGCCCCCTACCAGATACTAGCCCCTCCTATCCATAGGCAGCCCCTACCAGATACTAGCCTACTTCTCTACAAGACAGCCCCCTACCAGACACTAGCCCACTCCTATCCACAGGCAACCCCCTACCAGATACTAGCCCCCACTCCTATCCATAGGCAGCACCCTACCAGATACTAGCCCACTCCTATCAATAGGCAGCCCCTACCAGACACTACCCCCACTCCTATCATACGCAGCCCCTACCAGATACTAGCCCACTCCTTTCCGTAGGCAGCCCCTACCAGATACTAGCCCACTCCTATCCATAGGCAGCCCCCTACCAGATACTAACCCACTCCTATCCACAGGCAGCCCCCTACCAGATACTTTGCCCCACTCCTATCCATAGGCAGCCCCCTATCAGATACTAGCCCCCACTCCTATACATAGACAGCCCCCTACCAGATACTAGCCCACTCCTATCAATAGGCAGCCCCCTACCAGATACTAACCCCACTCCTATCCATAGGCAGCCCCCTACCAGACACTAGCCCCCCACTACTATCAATAGGCAGCCCACTACCTGATGCCTAGCCCACTCCATCCATAGGCAGCCCCCTACCAGACACTAACCCACTCCTATCCATAGGCAGCCCCCTACCAGATACTAGCCCACTCCTATCCATAGGCAGCCCCCTACCAGATACTAGCCCACTCCTATCCATGGCAGCCCACTACCTGATACTAGCCCACTCCTATCCATAGGCAGCCCCCTACCAGATACTAGCCCACTCCTATACATAGCAGCCCCTACCAGATACTAGCCCACTCCTATCCATAGACAGCCCCTACCAGATACTAGCCTACTTCTCTACATAGACAGCCCCCTACCAGATACTAACCCCCATTCCTATCCATAGGCGGCCCCTACCAGACACTAGCCCCACTACTATCAATAGGCAGCCCACTACCTGATACTAGCCCACTCCTATCCATAGGCAGCCCCTACCAGACACTAACCCACTCCTATCCATAGGCAGCCCCCTACCAGATACTAGCCCACTCTATCCATAGGCAGCCCCCCTACCAGATACTAGCCCACTCCTATCCATAGGCAGCCCCTACCAGATACTAGACCACTCCTATCCATAGGCAGCCCACTACCTGATACTAGCCTACTCCTATCCATAGGCAGCCCCCTACATGATACTAGCCCCACTCCTATACATAGGCAGCCCCCTACCAGATACTAGCCCCACTTCCTATCCATAGGCAGCCCCCTACCAGATACTAGCCCTACTTCTATCCATAGACAGCCCCCTACCAGATCACTAACCCCACTCCTATCTCATAGGCAGCCCCCTACCAGACACTAGCCCCACTACTATGCTCCATAGGCAGCCCACTACCTGATACTAGCCCACTCCTATCCATAGGCAGCCCCCTACCAGACACTAACCCACTCCTATCCATTGGCAGCCCCTACCAGATACTAGCCCACTCCTATCCATAGGCAGCCCCTACCAGATACTAGCCCACTCCTATCCAGCAGCCCCTACCAGATACTAGCCCACTCCTATCCATAGGCAGCCCACTACCTGATACCCAGCCCACTCCCTATCCATGGCAGCCCCCTACCAGATACTAGCCAACTCCTATACATAGGCAGCCCCCTACCAGATACTAGCCCCCACTCCTATCCATAGGCAGCCCCTACCAGATACTAGCCCCCACTCCTCTACATAGACAGCCCCCTACCAGATGCTAGCCCACTCCTATCCATAGGCAGCCCCCTACCAGACACTAACCCACACTCCTATCCATGGGCAGCCCCCTACCAGACACTAACCCCCACTCCTATCCATAGGCAGCCCCTACCAGATACTAGCCCCTCTTATTCATAGGCAGCCCCCTACCAGACACTAGCCCACTCCTATCCATGGCAGCCCCGTACCAGACACTAACCCACTCCTATCCATAGGCAGCCCCCTACCAGATACTAGCCCACTCCTATCTATAGGCAACCCCCTACCAGATACTAGCCCCCCACTCCTATCCAGGCAGCACCCTACCAGATACTAGCCCACTCCTATCAATAGGCAGCCCCCTACCAGACACTACCCCACTCCTATCCATACGCAGCCCCCTACCAGATACTAGCCCACTCCTTTCCGTAGGCAGCCCCTACCAGATACTAGCCCACTCCTATCCATAGGCAGCCCCTACCAGATACTAACCCACTCCTATCCATAGGCAGCCCCCTACCAGATACTTGCCCCACTCCTATCCATAGGCAGCCCCACTATCGGATACTAGCCCCCACTCCTATACATAGACAGCCCCCTACCAGATACTAGCCCACTCCTATCCATACACAGCCCCCTACCAGATACTAACCCCACTCCTATCCATAGGCAGCCCCCTACCAGACACTAGCCCCACTACTATCAATAGGCAGCCCACTACCTGATACTAGCCCACTCCTATCCATAGGCAGCCCCTGCCAGACACTAACCCACTCCTATCCATAGGCGGCCCCTACCAGATACTAGCCCACTCCTATCCATAGGCAGCCCCCCTACCAGATACTAGCCCACTCCATCCATAGGCAGCCCACTACCTGATACTAGCCCACTCCTATCCATAGGCTGCCCCTACCAGATACTAGCCCACTCCTATACATAGGCAGCCCCCTACCAGATACTAGCCCCACTCCTATCCATAGGCAGCCCCTACCAGATACTAGCCCACTCCTATCCATAGGCAGCCCCTACCAGATACTAGCCTACTTCTCTACATAGACAGCCCCCCTACCAGATACTAACCCCCATTCCTATCCATATGCAGCCCCTACCAGACACTAGCCCCCACTACTATCAATAGGCAGCCCACTACCTGATACTAGCCCACTCCTATCCATAGGCAGCCCCTACCAGACACTAACCCACTCCCATCCATAGGCAGCCCCCCTACCAGATACTAGCCCACTCCTATCCATAGGCGGCCCCCTACCAGATACTAGCCCACTCCTATCCAAGGCCCCCTACCAGATACTAGCCCACTCCTATCCATGGGCAGCCCCTACCAGATACTAGACCACTCCTATCCATAGGCAGCCCACTACCAGATACTAGCCCACTCCTATCCATAGGCAGCCCCTACCAGATACTAGCCGACTCCTATCCATAGGCAGCCCCCCTACCAGATACTAGCCCCCACTACTATCCATAGGCAGCCCCCTACCAGATACTAGCCCACTCCCTATCCATAGGCAGCCCCCTACCAGATACTAGCCTACTTCTCTACATAGACAGCCCCCCTACCAGATACTAACCCCCATTCCTATCCATAGGCAGCCCCTACCAGACACTAGCCCCCACTACTATCAATAGGCAGCCCACTACCTGATGCTAGCCCACTCCTATCCATAGGCAGCCCCCTACCAGACACTAACCCACTCCTATCCATAGGCAGCCCCTACCAGATACTAGCCCACTCCTATCCATAGGCAGCCCCCTACCAGATACTAGCCCACTCCTATCCACAGGCAGCCCACTACCTGATACTAGCCCACTCCTATCCATAGGCAGCCCCCTACCAGATACTAGCCCACTCCTATACATAGGCAGCCCCCTACCAGATACTAGCCCCACTCCTATCCATAGGCAGCCCCCTACCAGATACTAGCCCCACTCCTATCCATAGGCAGCCCCTACCAGACACTAGCCCCCACTCCTATCCATAGGCAGCCCCCTACCAGACACTAACCCCCACTCCTATCCATAGGCAGCCCCCTACCAGATACTAGCCCACTCTTATCCATAGGCAGCCCCTACCAGACACTAACCCACTCCTATCCATAGGCAGCCCCCTACCAGATACTAGCCCACTCCTATCCATAGGCAGCCCCTACCAGATACTAGCCCACTCCTATCCATAGGCAGCCCCTACCAGATACTAGCCCACTCCTATCCATAGGCAGCCCCCTACCAGATACTAGCCCACTCCTATCCATAGGCAGCCCACTACCTGATACTAGCCCCACTCCTATCCATAGGCAGCCCCTACATGATACTAGCCCACTCCTATCCATAGGCAGCCCCCTACCAGATACTAGCCCCACTCCTATCCATGGCAGCCCCCTACCAGATACTAGCCTACTTCTATCCATAGGCAGCCCCCTACCAGATACTAACCCACTCCTATCCAAGGCAGCCCCCTACCAGACACTAGCCCCACTACTATCCAGGCAGCCCACTACCTGATACTAGCCCACTCCTATCCATAGGCGGCCCCTACCAGATACTAACCCACTCCTATCCATAGGCAGCCCCCTACCAGATACTAACCCCACTCCTATCCAGGCGGCCCCTACCAGACACTAGCCCCCACTACTATCAATAGCAGCAGCCCACTACCTGATACTAGCCCACTCCTATCCATAGGCAGCCCCTACCAGACACTAACCCACTCCTATCCATAGGCAGCCCCCTACCAGATACTAACCCACTCCTATCCATAGGCAGCCCCCTACCAGATATAGCCCACTCCTATCCATAGGCAGCCCCCTACCAGATACTGCCCCTATCCATAGGCAGCCCCCTACCAGATACTAGCCCTCCTATCCATAGGCAGCCCCTACCAGATACTAGCCCACTCCTATCCATAGGCAGCCCACTACCAGATACTAGCCCACTCCTATCCATAGGCAGCCCCTACCAGATACTAGCCCCACTCCTATCCATAGGCGGCCCCCTACCAGATACTAGCCCCCACTCCTATCCATAGGCAGCCCCCTACCAGATACTAGCCCCACTCCTATCCATGGGCAGCCCCCTACCAGATACTAGCCTACTTCTATCATAGACGGCCCCCTACCAGATACTAACCCCCATTCCTATCCATAGGCAGCCCCTACCAGACACTAGCCCCCACTACTATCAATAGGCGGCCCACTACCAGATACTAGCCCACTCCTATCCATGGCAGCCCCTACCAGACACTAACCCACTCCGTATCCATAGGCAGCCCCTACCAGATACTAGCCCACTCCTATCCATAGGCAGCCCCTACCAGATACTAGCCCACTCCTATCCATAGGCAGCCCACTACCTGATACTAGCCCACTCCCTATCCATAGGCAGCCCCCTACCAGATACTAGCCCACTCCTATCCATAGGCAGCCCCTACCAGATACTAGCCCCACTCCTATCCATAGGCAACCCCCCTACCAGATACTAGCCCCCACTCCTATCCATAGGCAGCCCCCTACCAGACACTAACCCCCACTCCTATCCATATGCAGCCCCTACCAGACAATAACCCCCACTCCTATCCATAGGCAGCCCCCTACCAGATACTAGCCCCACTCCTATCCATAGGCAGCCCCTACCAGACACTAACCCACTCCTATCCATAGGCAGCCCCTACCAGATACTAGCCCACTCCTATCCATAGGCAGCCCCTACCAGATACTAAGCCCACTCCTATCCATAGGCAGCCCCCTACCAGATACTAGCCCACTCCTATCCATAGGCAGCCCCCTACCAGATACTAGACCACTCCTATCCATCAGGCAGCCCACTACCTGATACTAGCCCACTCCTATCCATAGGCAGCCCCTACATGATACTAGCCACTCCTATAACATAGGCAGCCCCCTACCAGATACTAGCCCCACTCCTATCCATAGGCAGCCCCTACCAGATACTAGCCTACTTCTATACATAGACAGCCCCTACCAGATACTGGCCCCATTCCTATCCATAGGCAGCCCCTACCAGACACTAGCCCCCACTACTGTCAATAGGCAGCCCACTACCTGATACTAGCCCACTCCCTATCCATAGGCAGCCCCCTACCAGACACTAACCCACTCTATCCACAGCGGCCCCTACCAGATACTAACCCCACTCCTATCCATAGGCGGCCCCTACCAGACACATAGCCCCCACTACTATCAATAGGCAGCCCACTACCTGATACTAGCCCACTCCTATCCATAGGCAGCCCCCTACCAGACACTAACCCACTCCTATCCACGTTGGCAGCCCCCTACCAGATACTAGCCCACTCCTATCCATAGGCAGCCCCCTACCAGATACTAGCCCACTCCTATCCATAGGCAGCCCCCCTACCAGATACTAAGCCCACTCCTATCCATAGGCAGCCCACTACCTGATACTAGCCACTCCTATCCATAGGCAGCCCCTACCAGATACAAGCCAACTCCTATACATAGGCGGCCCCTACCAGATACTAGCCCCCACTCTATCCATAGGCAGCCCCCCTACCAGATACTAGCCCCACTCACTCTACATAGACAGCCCCCCTACCAGATGCTAGCCCACTCTATCCATAGGCAGCCCCTACCAGACACTAACCCACACTCCTATCCATAGGCAGCCCCTACCAGACACTAACCCCACTCCTATCCATAGGCAGCCCCTACCAGATACTAGCCCTCTTATTCATAGGCAGCCCCTACCAGACACTAGCCCACTCCTATCCATAGGCAGCCCCGTACCAGACACTAACCCACTCCTATCCATAGGCAGCCCCTACCAGATACTAGCCCACTCCTATCTATAGGCAACCCCCTACCAGATACTAGCCCCCACTCCTATCCATAGGCGGCACCCTACCAGATACTAGCCCACTCCTATCCATAGGCAGCCCCTACCAGACACTACCCCACTCCTATCCATCGCAGCCCCCTACCAGATACTAGCCCACTCCTTTCCGTAGGCAGCCCCCTACCAGATACTAGCCCACTCCTATCCATAGGCAGCCCCCTACCAGATACTAACCCACTCCTATCCATAGGCAGCCCCCCTACCAGATACTTGCCCTCACTCCTATCCATGGCGGCCCCTCATCAGATACTAGCCCCACTCCTATACATAGACAGCCCCTACCAGATACTAGCCAGCTCCTATCCAATACACAGCCCCCCTACCAGATACTAACCCCCACTCCTATCCGGCAGCCCCCTACCAGACACTAGCCCCCACTACCATCAATAGGCAGCACACTACCTGATACTAGCCCACTCCTATCCATAGGCAGCCCCTACCAGACACTAACCCACTCCTATCCACAGGCAGCCCCCTACCAGATACTAGCCCACTCCTATCCATGGCAGCCCCCTACCAGATACTAGTCCCACTCCTATCCATGGCAGCCCACTACCTGATACTAGCCCCACTCCTATCCAGGCAAGCCCCCTACCAGATACTAGCCCACTCCTATACACTAGGCAGCCCCTACCAGATACTAGCCCCACTCCTATCCATAGGCAGCCCCCTACCAGATACTAGCCCACTCCTATCCAGGCAGCCCCCTACCAGATACTAGCCTACCTCTATCATAGACAGCCCCTACCAGATACTAACCCCATTCCTATCCATATGCAGCCCCCTACCAGACACTGGCCCCACTACTATCAATAGGCAGCCCACTACCTGATACTAGCCGCACTCCTATCCATAGGCAGCCCCCTACCAGACACTAACCCACTCCTATCCAGGCAGCCCCCCTACCAGATACTAGCCCACTCCTATCCATAGGCAGCCCCTACCAGATACCAGCCCACTCCTATCCATAGGCAGCCCCTACCAGATACTAGCCCACTCCTATCCATAGGCAGCCCCCTACCAGATACTAGACCACTCCTATCCAGGCAGCCCACTACCTGATACTAGCCCACTCCTATCCATCGGCAGCCCCCTACCAGATACTAGCGACTCCTATCCATAGGCAGCCCCCTACCAGATACTAGCCCCACTCCTATCCATGGGCGGCCCCCTACCAGATACTAGCCCACTCCTATCCATAGGCAGCCCCTACCAGATACCAGCCTCACTTCTCTACATAGACAGCCCCCTACCAGATACTAACCCATTCTATCCATAGGCAGCCCCCTACCAGACACTAGCCCCCACTACTATCAATAGGCAGCCCACTACCTGATACTAGCCTCCTATCCATAGGCAGCCCACTACCAGACACTAACCCACTCCTATCCATAGGCAGCCCCCTACCAGATACTAGCCCACTCCTATCCATAGGCAGCCCCCCTACCAGATACTAGACCACTCCTATCCATAGGCAGCCCACTACCTGATACTAGCCCACTCCTATCCATGGCAGCCCCTACCGGATACTAGCCCACTCCTATACATAGGCAGCCCCCTACCAGATACTAGCCCCCACTCCTATCCATGGGCAGCCCCCTACCAGATACTAGCCCCACTCCTATCCAGCAGCCCCTACCAGACACTAACCCCACTCCTATCCATATGCGGCCCCCCTGCCAGACAATAACCCCACTCCTATCCATAGGCAGCCCCCTACCAGATACTAGCCCCTCTTATCCATGGCAGCCCCCTACCAGACACTAACCCCCTCCTATCCATAGGCAGCCCCTACCAGATACTAGCCCACTCCTATTCAAGGCAGCCCCTACCAGACACTAGCCCACTCCTATCCATAGGCAGCCCCTACCAGATACTGGCCTCCTATCCATAGGCAACCCCCTACCAGATACTAGCCCCCACTCCTATCCATAGGCAGCCCCTACCAGATACTAGCCACTCCTATCCATAGGCAGCCCCTACCAGACACTACCCCCACTCCTATACATAGGCAGCCCCCCTACCAGACACTAGCACACTCCTATCCATGGAGCCCTACTCAGATACTAGCCCCCACTCCTATCCATAGGCAGCCCCCTACCGAGACACTAGCCCCCCTATCAAAGGCAGCCCCTACCAGACACTAACCCCACTCCCCATGGCAGCCCCTACCAGATACTAGCCCACTCTCTATAAATAGGCAGCCCCCTACCAGATACTAGCCCACTCCATATCCATAGGCAGCCCCCTACCAGACACTAACCCACTCCTATCCATAGACAGCCCCCTACCAGATACTAGCCCCACTCCTCTACATAGGCAGCCCCCTACCAGATACTGACCCACTCCTATCCATAGACAGCCCCTACCAGATACTAACCAACTCCTTTCCATAGGCAGCCCCCTACCAGATACTAGCCCACTCCATCCATAGGCGGCTCCGCCAGATACTAGCCCACTCTATCCATAGGCAGCCCCTTACCAGATACTAAAGCACACTACTATCCACTCAGGCAGCCCCCTCCAGATACTCAGCCCACTCCTATCAATAGGCAGCCCCTACCAGATACTAGCCCCACTCCTATCCATAGGCAGCCCCCTACCAGATACTAGCCCCACTCCTATCAATAAGCAGCCCCCATAGCCAGACACTAGCCCCCACTCCTATCCAAGGCAGTCCCTACCAGACACTAACCCCCCTCCTATCCATAGACAGCCCCCTACCAGACACTAGCCCCCACTCCTATCCATAGGCAGCACCCCTACCAGACACTAACCCCCACACCTATCCACAAGCAGCCCCCTACCAGATTCCCCAGCCCACTCCTATCCATTAGGCAGCCCCGTACCAGATACTAGCCCACTCTACCAAAGGCAGCCCCACCAGACACTACACCCACTCTACCAGGCAGCCCCTACCAGACACTAACCCACTCCTATACCCCTACCGGATACTAACCCCACTCCTATCAATAGGCAGCCCCTACCAGACACTAAACCCCCACTCCTATCCATAGGCAGCCCCCCTACCAGATACTAGCCCCCACTCCTATCCATAGGCAGCCCCCTACCAGATACTACCCCCACTCCTATCCATAGGCAGCCCACTACCAGATGCTAGCCCCACTCCCTATCCATGGCATCTACCAGATACTACCCCCACTCCTATCCATAGGCAACCCCCTACCAGATACTAGCCCTACTCCTATCCAAGGCCCCTACCAGATACTAGCCCCACTCCTTCCACATTAGACAGCCCCCTACCAGATGCTAGCCCACTCCTATCCATAGGCGGCCCCCCTACCAGATACTACCCCCACTCCCTCCTCCATAGACACCCAGATACTATCTCCCTTCGGACGCCCCTACCACACTTTTCTTGCTATCAACACCGCAGCCCCTACCTTCCCCCCTCCCAACACTACCCCCCCCCACTATCAACACAGCGGCTCCCTACCAATACTAGCTCTCCTATCCATAACACCCCACTACTAGACGCTAGCCCCCCACTCCTATCCATAGGCAGCCACGCTACCTACCTATCCCCTCCTATCCTGGCGGCCCCCTACCAACACTAGCCCTCTATCCATAGGCGGCCCCTACCAGACACTAGCCACTCCTATCCGGCGGCCCCTACCATACTATTGCCCCTATCCATAGGCGTACCCCTCTCTATTAACCCCACTCCTGTCCATGGGCAGCCCCTCACCAGATACTAGCCCTCCTATCTAGCAGCCCCACCAGATTCCCCCACTCCTATCATACGCAGCCCCCTACCAGATACTAGCCCACTCCTTTCCAGGCAAACCGCCCCCTACCGGATACTAGCCCACTCCTATCCATAGGCAGCCCCCCTACCAGATACCAACCCACTCCTATCCATAGGCGGCCCCCTACCAGATATTAGCCCCCACTCCTGTCTATAGGCAGCCCCCTACCAGATACCTAGCCCACTCCTATCCATAGGCAGCCCCCTACCAGATACTAGCCCACTCCTACTCCTAGGCAACCCCTACCAGATACTAGCCCCACTCCTATCCATAGGCAGCCCCCTACCAGATACTACAGCCCACTCCTATCAAATAGGGCAGCCCCTACCAGATACTACCCCCAGTGCCTATCCATGAATGCCCCCCCTGATACTAGCCCCACTCCTTTCGTAGGCAGCCCCTGCCAGATACTAGCCCACCTTCCTATTCATAGGCAGCCCCTTTACCAGATACTAACCCACTCCTATCCGGCAAAGCCCCCTACCAGAGGATACTCCCCACTCCCTATCCGGCAGCCCCTACCAGATACTAGCCCCCACTCCTATCATAGGCAGCCCCCTACCAGATCTTAGCCTACTTCTCTGCATAGAAGCCCCTACCAGATATTAACTTCATTCCTATCCATAAGGCAGCCCCTACCAGACACTTCATGTAGCCCCACCCTATCAATAGGCAAGCCCACTTACCTGATAGCTAAGCCCACTCCTATCCATAGGCAGCCCCTACCAGAGGCACTAACCCACTCCTATCCACAGGCAGCTCCCCCCCTACTCAGTACAACAGCCCACTCCTATCCATTCAGGCAGCCCCCACTGCAGATACTAGCCCACTCCTATCCACCAGGCAGCCCACTACCTCCGATACTAGCCCACTCCCTATCCATAGGCAGCCCCCTACCAGATACTCACCTATCTACAGCGGCCCCTCCATGTGATACTAGCCCCACTCCTATCCATAGGCAGCCCCTACCAGATACTAGACCACTCCTATCCAAGGTAGCTCCCCTACCAGTTACTAGCCCACCCCCACTCCTATCCATATGCATTGCCCCCTACCAGACACTAGCCCCACTCCTATCCATAGGCAGCCCCTACCATCGATACTATTCCACTTATCTACCGGCGGCCCCTACCAGACACCTAACCCACTCCTATCCATAGCAGCCCCCTACTAGATACTAGCCCACTCCTATTCATAGGCAGCCCCCAACCAGACACTATTGCTCACACTGGGCAGCCCCCTACCAGATACTAGCCCACTCCGAATCATAGGCAGCCCACTACCAGATACTAGCCCCACTCCTATCCACAGGCAGCCCCTACCAGATACTAGCCATTCTCTATTAGGCAGCCCCCTACCAGACACTAGCCCCCACCTATACATGGGCAGCCCCCTACCAGACACTAGCCCACTCCTATCCATAGGCAGCCCCCTACCATACTATTGCTCTGTCAATTAGACAGCCCTCCTACCAGACACTATTTCTTACCCCATAATACTCCTATCCATGGCCCCTACGACATGCTACCCCACTCACTATCAATAGGCAGCCCACTACCGGATACTAGCCCACTCTATCATAGGCGCCCCTACCAACACTAACCCACTCCTATCACCAGGCAACTTCTGAATACTATTGCTCCTCTACGCAGGCGGCCCCTACCAGATACTACCCACTCCTGTCTTAGACAACCCCCTACCAATATTAACCAACCTCCTTTCCATAGGCAGCCCCCCTACCAGATACTGGCCCACTCCTAGCTCCATTTTAGATACTAACCCCCTCCTATCCATAGGCAGCCCCTTGCGAATGCTAGCACACTACTATCCATGGCAGCCCCTACCGAATGCTAATTATCTCATAATGGCATTTTACCAGATGCTGAGTACCCATCTTATCCATACACCCCTGCAAACTATTTCCTGTCAATGCGCTATGTTAACCCCCATCTTCATCCCCTGTGACACTAACCCCCTCTTAATCACTTGGACGGCCCCTACCGACACTGGCCCCCGCCACCAATTGGATGACCCCACCGGACACTAGCCCCCTATCTTTGGAAGCGGCCCCCTACCAGTTTCTGGCCCACTCCCTATCCATGGGCAGCCCGTGCAGATACTGGCCACTCCTGTCAATAGCCCCCCTACCCAGATACTACCCCCACTCCTATCAATAACCCCCTACCAACACTAACCCCACTCCTATCCACAGGCAGCCCCTACCAGACACTAACCCCACTCCTGTCACCCCTACCAGACGTACCTAACCCCCGCTCCTGTCAAGTGGCGCTACCATCTATTACTCCTTCAGGCGGCCCCTGCCGATACTACCCCTCTATCCATGGGCGAATGCAGTACCTGATGCTAGCCCACTCCTATCCAGGGCGCCCTACCGATACTGCCCA